>NC_061105.1:22899339-22902647 GCF_015104395.2 Macrobrachium nipponense | reverse complement strand
GAGGAGGACGCAGGACTGGCTCTCCTTTACCCAAGTATACCACCAGTACCTTACCCTTATATGTACTAACCCTTGAAGACCGGTTTGTTTCCACGTTTCCTGAAAAGAGCGTCATAGTCTTGCGTTCGTTTTTCCAGGACCCGTTGGCAGTATACTAAATATTCTTTGGATAAACACTCAAAAATACAACCAGCGAACACAGGAATTTCCTTTTTTTTTTTAAATGTTGGATATGGTGAATAAAATTCTAGCCTGATGGAACCAAACATTTTCGTTGAGAGAGAGAGAGAGAGAGAGAGAGAGAGAGAGAGAGAGAGCAATTCTCTCTCTCTCCGATTGAGAATTTTACTAATAATTAATGATAATGGTCCCTACTAGATCGCTAATATTAATGGTGATCACGATACTAAAATAATAATAATAATAATAATAATAATAATAATAATAATAATAATAATAATAATAGTACAAAAAGAGGCATGATTCAGTAGCAAAAGCCCTCCACTGGAGCCTGTGCAAGAAACATCAGCTACCTTGCAGTAATAAGTGGTACGAACACCAACCTGAAGGAGTGATAGAAAACGATCAGGCAAAGATCCTCTGGGACTATGGTATCAGAACAGATAGGGTGATACGTGCAAATAGACTAGACGTGACGTTGATTGACAAAATCAAGAAGAAAGTGTCACTCATTGATGTCGCAATACCATGGGACACCAGCCAAGGTTTGAAGGAGAAAGGGAAAAAATAGATAAGTATCAAGACCTGTAAAAAGAAATAATAAGAAGGATATAGGATATGCCAGTGGAAATTGTACCTATAATCATTGGAACACTAGGTACGATCCCAAGATCCCTGAAAAGGAATCTAGAAAAACTAGTGGCTGAAGTAGCTCCAGGACTCATGCAGAAGAGTGTGATCCTAGAAACGGCGCACATAGTAAGAAAAGTGATGGACTCCTAAGGAGGCAGGATGCAATTGGAGGACTATGATAGAGCAAAAATAAATAAATAAATAAATAAAAATAATAATAATAAAGGATGCCTCAAAGAAAGGAACAGAAGAGAGAGAGAGAGAGAGAGAGAGAGGAGAGAGAGAGAGGAGAGGCAAAAAATCAGCACCAGTCCAAAATCGCATTGAAAATAAAAACATTCAGTAATTAAAATCAAAACAGAAGAAATAAAATATGACAAACCTAAAATCAAAAAGAAAAAAAAAAATCCGGAAAGACTCGCAGCTCCCAAAAGGAGTTACGCAACGAACACGGAAAAAGCTCCACTTTCCCGGCAACCCCCCCCCCCCCACATCCCCACAACCAACACGCAGGTAAATAACCGACGACAGCAGGTGTGTCATGATACATACACCCGCCCCTCCCAAATGAAGGTGATGTCCGAATTAGACTGCGGAAATGGGGGAGCCCTGCACATTCCCCCAACACCCTCGGGGCCAAAATAAACCAGGAATGCCAGAGCGGGCTAATCCGTTGATCTCCAGCTCCGCAAACATCCTAAATTTGCCACCTCCCTATTTGACGTGAATGTTTGTGGGCGGCTCCTGCTTAAGGGTGCCATCTTTTCAGATCTCAGAGTTGAGACTGTAAATTAGAGGAGTACTTTTACTACTGATAATATTTATTAATAATAATAGTAATATGCCGGAAGAAGACCTTCATTAATACAGGTTTCATTGAAAATAATGGCTATACCTGCCCCGTTTATTTCGTATTGAAGTGTTTCATTCTTCCTATTACTGACTTTTCTTCTGGACTCAAATTGGCTATTAAAACGTCAAGTGGGGGATTCATGTTAAAAACGTGGTATTAGTCAAACTGAATATATTATACAAAATGCAGTACATATTGCATTTTGTATAATATATTCAATTTGACAAATAGCACGTTTTTGACATGAATCCCCCACTTAGCGTTTTAATAGCCAATTTGAGTCCAGAGTAAAAGTCAGTAATAAGAATAGACAAACTTCTATACAAAATAAACGCGGCTGAAATAGCCATTATTTTCAAATAATAATAATAATAAATTAAATATTTATTATTATTTTATTATTATTATTATTATTTGATTATTATTATTATTAATTATTTTCTTATTATTATCTTCTTATTATTTATTATTCATTATTATTGATTATTATTTATTATTATTATTATTATTATTATTATATTATTATTCATTATTATTATTATTATATTATTATTATATTATAAAATACATTTCTACAGGAAGCTTTCAGGAATTTGTAAGACTCATCTTTTAATATATTTGTACCCAAACATAAATGTGGATTTTTCTCTCTAATAATAATAATATCTAATAATAATAATAATAATAATATAATAATAATATGGGTAAAATAATTTTTTGTCAGTGTATATCTTGGTACAATTATCAAATATTCACTAAAGAAATGGGTGTTATCTTAACCTCATATTTAAAAGAATGTGATGCTTCTTCAGATTCTTCATAATAATGATAATATGGACAGGAGTACACGAGCCACTCTGTGGCGCCACAGAGTGGCGTCGGTGTGTGGCGGGGCGACGCCACTCTGTGGTGCCACAGAGTGGCTAGCATATACTCCTGGCCTAAAGCATCTGACCATTCTTAAATAGATAGTAATAACAGTGGTACTACTTTTACCGATTACCAGTTACCCTAACAAGGAATATCGGGGGGGGGGGGGGGGGGTGGGTGGGGGGGGTTCTCCAGTTTTCAGCCAAACACCCTTCAACTGCCGAATGGAAGATGAATCCCTTATGCAATCCTCCACAGAAGTATCATCAGCAGCACATGTTTTTCCTTTTATTGAATAAGTAATTTCCCGTAACGTCATCTTTTGCCAACTTTTTCCTCAATGTAATGAAAGGGCCCACCCCATTTCCCATTGCCTTACTTTTAATAAAACTTAAATACACATATCATGCAGAGAGAGAGAGAGAGAGAGAGAGAGAGAGAGAGAGAGAGATATTTATTAAATTCTGAGATCTGGTGTCACAACCTTGAATCTCCTGTGATGTGAGCAAAGCAATCACATCTATAAATCTATGACCTTGCTTCCTGTCTTCTCTCTCTCTCTCTCTTCTCTCTCTCTCTCTCTCATCTGCCTTAGCAATGTAACGCTTACAGGGTTATAGAATTAACTTTGCATCTTAGACGACTCAGTGAACTTGCCAATATCGATGAAGGAAACCGGCCCAAAAATAGGCATCTCAACTTTATGGCTACACATCGTGACGGTAAGCGTTGAGCATCTGGCGGAACGACACAAACTTTACCCTCTCACAGT
>NC_061105.1:22869339-22896839 GCF_015104395.2 Macrobrachium nipponense | reverse complement strand
GCTCTCTTCTACACGTCTCGTCCACGGACAGAGGTATAGTGATTGGAATTTGAAGTTCGGCCTCACCATTACTTTTACTTGTTTCCCACCTGTTCTCCAAAATCTATGTCCCTTCCAATCTCCCTCGGAGATTTTCGTGACTTTGCTTGATATTTGGTTCAGACGGTTCTCATAGGTGTTGGAATATCAGTGTTACTTAATCTATCAATGATACGATTTCAGTGTTGAATATCAGTGATGATTATCAACGATTTGCTGTACTCGTGCTCCCACTTGTATGTTACACATCCTCTGCATTGCCGACCCGATTGCGAGTGCCTGTTGTGTGTGTCACCTGTAGGTCAAAGGTGCATTTTCCACACAGTGTTCATGTCTGCAGGTCCGTTTTTGTCACGTCCTTATTGAAATTCCGTTACTATGCCCTTTAATGTCTTCCTGTGAACGTTCATATCTGGAGATCTTAGGAAGACTAAAGCTCCTCCATGGTGCCGTACCTTTTGGAGGTTGCAGCGATTTATGTACTGTTGAGATTGATTGACATTGAAAGGCTCAATATCTCCAATTGGGTAAAGGGAGCTTGTTCTTGCCAAGGGGCAGGTCTATAGGGTCTACTTTCTCCCTCAACATGGAAGCCATGAGTCATTTTCCGTCAAGGAAGTTATGATGCAGATTTCTCCGTAGGGGAGGTAGTGACGTCACGGCGTCTCACGTAGTGTATTGTGGTCCTTATTAATGGCACGTTTTAGGTATATTAGGTCTGACGACGAGCAGGCTACCTGCCTCGCAGTAAGGGACAATGTCGTCACGCGAAAGACTTTTTCCTTGTGAGCCAGGTATATAGACATAAGTTTTGTCATTAATGAAAAGAAAGCTGAAACTTTTACTGAAGAAGGAAGGCTAGCCGTAATAGCTTGTGATGAAATGAAAATCGCAAAACACTGGAATTATGATAAAGGAACACATATAGATTAAATAAACCTTATGGAAACATTCAGATTATCATGCAGAAGGGTCTGACTGCTAAATGGAGACAACCCATCTTTTATGATTTTGACAAATCATGTGTTCATGAGATGGTGATAGGAATGACTGTGGAAGTAGAGAATGCAGGCTATCCTGTCATTGTATATTATATTCTTGATCTAGTGGCTGCAACCGTAGTTCGGCCCCTTAGCTGCACCCACCTTTTTAGCCTTTTACTCTACCTCCTCACTCGTGCCTCCTCACTTCCATCAACTTCTCCGTAACGTCTTGTGTAAGTGTGGGAGTTTTCGCCCAATTAAACATGAGGTTCATATACATCATCTCATATATTCTAGATTTCATAATCTTACTATTTTATCCACTTGCTGCTCTTCTCTCTCCTTTTTTTTTTCTCATTTTATCTCTGGACCTCATTCTTGTTCTCCTCCCACTCCAGCTCCCTCTTTTCAGTCTTAAAGACTGAATAGCTGAAAGTGTCCCATTGCTTGACTTTATTTCCAAACTTACAAGATTTATTCATTCTTAGATTGCTAAAGATAAAAATAAATTTTTGAAACTCGCCCATTACATCAGCTGTAATCAATTCGACGAAGGAAATCCCATTAGGTCGATAGAAAGACAATTGACAAAAGAAGGCCTTAAAATAGTAACTCAAGAAGTTCCCTTATTTTGTCTAGGTAATTGTTTCACCATTCAGGTGTGGTTGGGGGTGGGGGGGCCTATAGCATCAAGGTGGTATGGTCTGTAGCCATTAAAGGTGCCCTGGTTATTCCACGCCTCGGGCATTATCCAGTTGAATGAGAAAGACCGCAACTAATGTGACCTTATCACGACGGAGACTGAGGCTGTGCCTGGAAGCGTGGAGAGAGTCAAGTGGAAAACCTTCCTTAGGTGTAAGCCATCTCAATGGTTTTCTTTTACGGAAAACTAAATATTGACTTAGGAATCGGTGAATAAATAAATAGTTGTTTTCAGTCTGACTGCATTCCATTTGTCTCTTTATGGGTCAGGCAGCTTCGTGAATATTTTGATATTTTTTCCATATCGTTCTCTCTCTCTCTCTCTCTCTCTCTCTCTCTCTCTCTCTCTCTCTCTCTCTCTCTAACACACGTTCGCAGGAATGTTATCATAGCTGTTCGTTTGGCGCTTATAGATGTAACTGTACAGGCGTGGGCGCGCTCGCGCGCACACCCATATATATTATAACTTATGATAGGCCTACCATGCAAAACAAGAAACAAAGATGGAATATTAGTAAATGATTTATGAAGCCCATCTTACAAGAGGTTATAAGGAGTCAGACGATGAGCAAACATTGGAGCTCAGTCTCCAGCGAGGAGGAGGGAGGAGGAGGTTTAGATGATTATCCTTCGCTTTGCTTCGGGATTTCATTAATTGGGTTATCGTCCTGGCCGAATCTTCCCGCTGATTATCCCTTAATTAGTAACCCCAGCCGGGGAAAATTAATGATTAGGAGACCAGATTAGATTTTTTATGATTAGAGTGTCAGTTCCTTTGAGCTTAAGCTGAGGATGGAAGGTTTGCCTGTGAGAGCTGTGTTTATGTACTCATTTCAAGGAGTTCCTTGTTTGTGGGAACTATTGCATTTACATATATCCAGTTTTGCATTCTTTGGTTTACCAGTGATCGGAACATCGTCGCACCTACTAATATGAATTTTGCCTAGAAAATAAAATCATATATTGGGTTTGATTCACTGAATAATCAAGTGATCTGATTGGCGTTATTTAGATAATGGTTCCAGTAATGGCTGTTGTCTTGCCATGCGATTTATTTTCTCAGTTTTACCAGTAGCTTCAATTTTATTTCCATTTCCTATTTCTTTTGTCGAATTTGTATTGTCGGCGCTAAAGCCGATACTTTTAACGTCATGAAAGTAAAAAAGAAAAAAAAAGTTTAAGATTCATGAGTGGTAAATCTGCCCTGAAGAGGTTGTTGTCAATCAAGGACGTCAGTCTTCCAAAGGGGGAAATCTCTCTCTCTCTCTCTCTCTCTCTCTCTCTCTCTCTCTCTCTCTCACTCTCTCTCATTCAAAGTCAAATCCATTTACAGCTCAGAAACTTCGTGTAACAACTTCCTTCGATTTTATTTTGCTCTGATATTTCCTTACCAATTTTCTAGAAAAATAGAAAGAGCTATGGGAACTTTCCCGTGGAAATAAAAAAAAAAGTGTTTCCTTTATAATCGGTGTGGAGGATTTGCTTTGAAGATCCTGTTTTTTTATCAGTTCTCGGTAGTGGAGGTTCTTGTTCAAGTTCAGTGAGAAATTGTTTACAGGTTTCTCAAGGTCCTGTCTGGCTGGTTATCAGTGCCCGGAATAGATATGCAGTTCTCAAAATAAAAACACTTACTCGAAAAGCTCAAAATTTGAAGTTCTACCTGTTGTCACGATTCTGTTTTCTCTCAAAACAAAGCTAATAAACCTAATCCCTCAGTCTTTATCTTGCAGGATTTAAAAAAAATAAAAATTGTACATAACCTTATGCCTAAATGGTGTGGTGTAGTAAGTGCTTCATTTCTATCTGCAATTGTTGTAATTTAATTTTTTGAAAGCTTTAAAGAGAAAGATTAAGAGCATTGCTACGCCTAAAATTCTTGGCATAATTAGTTCCTAATTTATTTTTATTCGAATTGGTTAAATTTGTCTTGTTTCGACTGTTTGCATACCATGGCGTAATTTGGGCCTAATTTATTCTTCTTATAAATTGTGGTTTTGAGTTTCTCATTTCGAATTTCCAGGCGCTGGGGTTTTTTATTGCTCGTAATCAGATTGACTTTTCCAGCAGTGAAGAATCTGGGAAAACATCAAGATCTAGAGGTTCATCCCGTACTCTGCATAATAAAGATTAATAAAAGGAAACAAGTCAGTGAAATCCTGGTATCCGAAAGATTCTTCTCGCGAGAACATTTCCCAGAGTTAAAATCTGCAGGTTTTGAGGGAAGATTAAATTGTCATTCGCAGTAATTGGTTGCCATTCTCATCGAGTGGCCTTAATGCAGATACATTTCTCACTCTTCGAGCGGTTGGAATTACAGTAGGCTGGAATATCGTGCTCAGGTGACGAAGGGGACAACACGTGAGTTACACGAGACAAAGGCTGTTGATCCTTCCCAATTACATTTGCTTGTAAAGTGAATGATAAATGATAAGTTCTTCTGCACCCGCCGAGGATTCGATCCATGGCCTGTCTTGGAAAGAAAGAGAGGCAGCGACTTTGACCAACTGGCTGTCAAGATCCTTCCTGGAAGAGGAGCACTTATCAGATATCACTCCCCTGGGTGCAAGTTATTTCCAAGGTATAGTGAAGTCAGTATTAAAAGGTATTATTAGGTTAATATTTGTGAATGTAATGAAAAGTTATTCGTTTAAAAGTGACAAATGCATATGTATGTATATACATGTGTGTGTGTGTGTATATATTATATATATGTATATAATATGTATATAGAATATAGAAATGTACAGTGATGCTCAAATCTCATGCGACATGTTTCCATAGGATTTCGTTCAAAATTTACTAACTGGCAACCTAACATGCTCCATATCTATCCATTATTTCAAGGCAGAAACGCGATTATTGAATACAATAAGGTCATAATATGCTTCATAAGAGTGAAATCTGTCTTATATTTCAAAACTGTAAGAAAATGTCACGTGTAGTAAATTTCAGAAAAATCTATTTCGAAACATTTTCAAAACTTTCGTTCACACATCGCTGAAGCATTTGACCAAAAGGAAATTATCATCAAGCATCAGTTCAAATGTTAAAGAAAAAAACGAAAAAAAAAATTGTCATAGCATTAACAATGTTTCAAAAGCAAGCATAAAATTTACAGTGTCTTATTTGACTGCTTTTACACCTCTGTGCTGAAAAAATTTTTAAAATGTATTTACAAAAGTAGAATGCGCCCACCGATATCAACGTCTGAGGGGAGCGTGTGTGACAGATCATTAGTGTCGGTGCAACAACAACCACCCAGTGTAACATAAGTAGGTCTACACTGACTAGCGACAATGAAATTATCTTGAAAATATTTACTTCATGTGTTAGAAGAATATTATGATTTTCATACATAATTATTAGTTATAATTCTTGAATATTTCAAAAATGATGGCATAATTGCAAATATTCGCATGTGCAAATATTCTTTTGTCAAAGCCAAGATATTGTTTCTAGGCCTAGGTGTTAGACTTCTTTACTTTACACTTAACAGTCATATCTCTTTATTAACAATTTCTGGCCAGAAAGCAAATGAGGTTATCTACACATTCTTGCGCTTCAAGTTACGTTATGAAAGAATAGATTGTACACCAAAAGCGAGGGGAAGGAATTTAAAGAAAATAATATTTTAAATCAGTTGAAAAACAAGCGTTCCGTACGTCTTGATATTAATACTTGATATTTCGATTAAAAGCCATCTTCTCCATATAATAAAAATCATCGGCATCTTTTATTCCTCAAAGAACAGGTAATCTTTGCAAATAAAAACATTAGCAACAGATTACATTTCAGAAGACTTAGAATATGTTTTAGGCCTATAATCATTTTACAACATACAGCCAGCTTAAACACAGTCTAAAACATCAACATTCAAAGAAAAATAGTTGTAATTCATATTCTATCGTATTCCTCAAAGAACAGGTAATCTCTACAAATAAATTCATTAGTAACATATTACATCTCAGAAGGCATAGATTATTTCTTTAGGCCTATGAAACGTTTTGCAACATACAGGCATCTTAAAAACAGCATAAACTTCAACATTCAAAGAAAACTGATTGTAATTCATATTCCTACTTTGAAAATGTTGTCATGACTGTTCAACTTATTAGGTCTACTGTTATAATGCTGCAGACGTACTAGTTATGTTGACCAGTCCGAGGAGCATGTTAAGTGTGCTTTCATTGATGGCACCGCTAACCTTATCACCCCGCACTTTGAACTAAGCAACGTACAAAAAATCAGTTCAAATCACACTGATTACGAATGAATACAAATGCATATAAGGGATCATATTTATATAACCATAAGGAAAGTAGGGCTAGCTGTGAATTCGCAAACTTGTCGACATGTATGAAATTAGAAAAAAAGAAGGAAAAAGTCTGAGAATCTGGACGATACAAAAAGAATCATGTCGCATGAGATTTGAGCCCCACGGTACATACATAGTATGTATATATTATATATATATATATATATATATATATATATATATATATATATATATATATATATATATATGTATGTATTTATGTGTAAATGAGTATTATAGCAATTTTTTCTCTCATTTACGGATACAAATTCCCCTTCTCTCACCTGAGTATGACATGCGGGTCTCATTTAATTAACAACCGCCCGACAGGTGCAACGAAGTATTCCTGTATGGCAGCCAGTTCCTGTGACAGGCAATTCAGTTTTCCCAGAACCTGCAGATTTTGACCCTGGGAAATTTTTCAATATTGAGCCGTTTGACCCAATGGGGTTGTTCCGACACCAGTCACTGTCACGTCTCGTAATGTACCAACTAAATCATGGGTGAACGTTTAGTGCAGTAAAGCTTACACAATATTAACTTCATACACTGTACACAAGGCTCATCAGCAGCTTATCGAAGACACTTGCATGGCCTGCATCATTCGTGCCTGTCCCTTCCTTTCCATTTCCTCTGTCTCGCCTTCTGCCCAACCCCTTCTGGGGTTTCCTTCCCTTCATTCTTCCTGGCGCTTCTGAATTGTGTACATTTTTCACCACTTATATTCATCCATTTTTTTCACCGGACCCACCATCTAAAAATACTCTGAACTGCTCCTTTTGCTTCTGTGTTGTCCCTCTTACTACTAAGGTTGTCTTATGACCCTCATATTGTGGTGTTCCTGTTTGTACCTATAGAAACACTCTACATAGATACCAACTTCCAAAGTTGTAAACTACAGAGATAGCAACTCCGAAAGTTAGAAAAAATGATGGGGTATGAAAAAGAGGGTTTCTGACCCCCTTAGGAACTGTCGTCGAATTTCGGATTTTGACTAAAAATCTTCCTGGGGTGGGGGAAGTCTATGGTAAAAATTTGGTGGCCCTAGCTTTCATAGTCTGGGCGAGCATAGCGAATAGAGAAACAGACAGAAGTTGTCTTTTATATATATATATATATTATATATATATATATATATATATATATATATATATATATATATATATATATATATGTATGTATATGTATAAAATACTGTGTTTAAATATAAACGAGGATCACCTTTGCCCTGCCATTTCAAGTCAAGTGTTATGTTGCCAGTTACGTATGAATATGTGCAAATTACGAACAGCGATGTTAACTCGGCAACAACAACATTATAGTAAATGCCAAATGTGATTTCCTCAGGTAAGCAATATTGTCCGCTGCGACAATCATCATGTATTAATGACTGAATTGTTAACTATGCATCGAGAACCCTCGTCACAGAATTATGTACTAGATTTCATGCTTTGAGTGATGTTGCTTATGTTACCCAGGCTATTCAAGGAGAAGGGGCTGATGGTCACAAAGAATTGATTGGCAGGAATTCTGTTGTTTTCGGCCGTTCTTTGCCCAGTCCCTTTGAGGGCATTGCGGAATTATTTTTCACTGGGAATTGGGATTTCTTTTGTATGGTGGGAATTTTCTATTTATAGGAAGCTATTTGGTTTGCAAAGAATAGCACACTGATGGAAATAGATACACATGCACTCAATTTCTGTTCTCTGGAGGTTTCATTTGCAAGATTCATTTATTTGAAATCAAAGGAATAAACCCTCTTATGAATATTGTTCAGGTGCTCAATGATTTTATGAGATATCAGGGCGAATTCAGAGACTCCTTTGGCTTGTTATTGCAATGAGGAAAAACATTGGTGCCTGTGTTCATCTGATTAAAGCTGTAAGGCGATCGTGAGGTCTTCTTGCTGCTGTTCCTCTCTCCTGAGGAACAGCTTCAGAAAAGCGTCACTTTGGGAGGTTGTGTCTATTGAGTATATTTCAAATTCCTTCATGTAATCAAATGATGTCATCAAATATTATCTACTCATGCACTATTATTAATACCACCGTCATCTAGGTACTGCTAAAAGATTTTAACGACTGTAAAGATATACCACAACACCAGTAGAAAATAATATTAGCTTATGAAAAGTACTTTTCATCATGATATAGTGTGTTTGAATATTTTGCCTCAATCCTACATATGAACATAAAATTTTTTTAAAATAACTAATTTTTATTGGAACAAGAGAGAACCCAGTTGGACAAAGGAAGAGGGAAGTGGTGAGAGAAAGGGAACAAGAAAACCAAAAAGGGGAAAAATACCTAAGTATGTCAAGGAAAAACGGTAAAACAAAAAGGAAAATGTAGTAAAACAGAGAATGTAAATAGTGAAGTTGTATGAAACAGGCAGATACACAAGTACGAACATTCTAATGTGTATATATACGGTATATTTAAGAAAAATAACAGAAGTTTAATTCTGCTTAACAGATGCATACATCAAAGACATCCGAGCCTCGTAAAACATTACATTTTCAAAAAGTGAAACGATGTAAAAAAAAAAATTATCTGTTTTCATTACAAACAGATTATTCTCATGCGAGGTCACCCACTCGAAAGGTCGGCTTATACTTTAATCCGTATTTACCATATCTTCCCTGTATACACATTCTCTCTCTCTCTCTCTCTCTCTCATACATATTTTGTTTTTATTACACGACGCCAAACGTCTATTATTAATAAGTAAACAATTGTAAATGAACTAAAAAAAATAAACATCAGAATATGTGAAGCAAAATCCTGTCAAACATTTGCTCATTTCTTATTCATTTGTGCTTGTGAGATGTTTTTCCTCCCTCTCTCTTACCGTACAGTTTTTTCATATTTCTTTGTTTTATTGTTACCTAAATTAAACATTCATATTGAACAAGCCCGTTGACTTTGGAAGCAGAGAGAGAAGACAATAACAATTGGATAAAAGCAAATCAACCAAACCTTTATATAGCTCCTTTTGAACTTATGAACGCAGGCATCGGTAATATTGAAAATAATAAAGTGCTTCAGGCACTGGTAATATTTTAACATGGTACGGTAACAGAATGTGGATGTTAGCTCTTTGCAGATCTTAGTGATGGCTTGAAAGTGTTAAAGGAGGAAGGTCCATTTGTAAGTAGACCTTGCAGAAGAGGGCCAGAAAGGATATAGTCTTTACGCCCATTATTAATTAAGTATTGCCAATGGAAAGCAAATCACTGGAGATCAAGAGCGATGTGAGTTCAACCAGTTAATCAAGATTTGGCTTTGCTGAAATGCAGCTGTTTCTCTCACCTATTATAGAACAACTTGATATATTCCAGATCTAAGTTAAGGGTGACTGCAGCTTTGTTTTGAGTTTTCGTGGAGCTAGGTTTGTTGCCGTTTGACAACCCTTGCTTGTTTAAAATGTGACTGGAAAGATTTTAAAATAGTTGTAGAACTCTCCAGTAATAAACGGTAACAGAGCTCAGTAGCATCGATATTGTCTTATCAATCATAGCCCTAATTTAACTGAATCATAGATTTTATAATATTCTGTTTTATGAATAGACGATCTTTGTAAGAGAAAAAAAGAAACTAAAGCAAAAACAGTTTTTTGGTTAATAAACACTTGTACTGAATGATTGGCCCGAATAACTGGACCGAAGAGTGAGTGAATAATTATGCTCAAACAAAAATGGTTCCGATTAATCCATCAGGGAAAAATTGATATGGCCAATTAAACGGACAAATTCCTCTCCAACTCTTCGTCATTCCACGCCTTCTGTTGTTGCGTTGTTGTGGTGGTGTTTTTAAAAAAGCGAAGGTGTTTATTGGGGGGGGGGGGGGGGGGGGGGGGATGTGTAGGAAAGATTGCATGGCATTAGTGACGGGAGTTTTTGGGTTGACTATCATTATAAGCATCCTGGCCTCTCCGTCTCCTGGCCAGCCTTTGTCGAGTCTTCAAGCCTCCACGAAGCGGCGCCTCTCTCTCTCTCTCTCTCTCTCTCTCTCTCTCTCTCTCTCTCTCTCTCTCTCCTCCTCCTCCTCCTCCGCCCTTCTCTCTGGTAGACACGTCAGGACACCTCTTCTCACATTTACTCTTTAGAAACTTGTAGTCTTGTGACTTCTTGGTTTGAGGACAGCTTCTTTCAGTCAGAATTCCAAGCTCTGGAAATCTCTCCCTGCTCCTGTTTTCTCCTGCAGTTAGTAACCAAAGATCCTGTTTTTCGACAGAAGGATCTGGTGCTTCTTTGGGTTGAGTCCTTTTCTTTACCCATAAAAAAACATGTCATATTTTGACATCTGTTCAAGGGAATTCTTCATATCTTTAAAGAAAATAAAGTACGAATGGTAGACTCTCTCTCTCTCTTCTCTCTCTCTCTCTCTCTCTCTCTCTCTCTTCCTGAGAGGGACAGACCCTGATTTTTTTTTATGCTTCAATTAATTCTTGTTTTCTTTTCATCAGTGAGAGAAAACGATGTGGAATTGTCTTTCCTTCGCTTACGAATCGTGCGTGGGAAATGTGCGCACTCGAACACTCGCTTATTTGTATGCATTTTGTATGCGCATACAGTTTGTATTATTACGTCGGAACGATGAAGGTGCATTAAGAACTTCGAATTCGATTTTTAAAGGAATATTCAAGTGGTAAATCAAAAACATTTCTGAGTCCGAGAAGAACAAACTATTTTTAGATTTATATAAAAATTTGCTTTGAATACCTTGACGTAGATGTCCCCACCTAAAACCATCATAATCACAGTCTACAGCTCTATATATTTGTGTGTCATTATCTTAATACTCAGGATCATCAGTTGTGTCAGCGAATCTTTTAATGAGGTGGTTAACTTTTAAGTTCTCTCTCTCTCTCTCTCTCTCTCTCTCTCTCTCTCTCTCTCTCTCTCTTCTCTGTTCATGGTTATCCTAGTTTCTTCTCATTGAAGAATCGAGTGTAGTGTTTTCTCTTGAATGACTCTCATTACTGATCACAAGATTCACAACTTGTGAATGGTAGTACAAACCAGAGACTCGGTTGGTATAGAAATAAAACAAAAGGCAAAGGTTAACTGGGTCAAAGAGCGAGAAAGAAGAGTCGACGAGAACTCAGGTTAAGCAGTCAAGAAAAGTCAGCGACTTGTATGGCTGGTGATAGAAGTATGTCATAGAAGTATGTCGGCAACTTATCGCGCACTCTTCACGGACAAGTTGAATACAAGTTAACGATTAACCGGAAGCCCCAACCTAATGCTTCATACGATTATTTGGCCTTGACCAGAGAACTGTTCTGCACTCAGGGTCGTTGACTTGTTTTCAACTTGTGGGTTGTCCATATATGACTAGTTCATGGCATGTTTAAGGAAGCAGCCTAAGGAACGAAGGAAGGGGGAGATAGCAACAAAGGATTCGATTATTCTAATAACAAGTTAAGGAGAAAGGAGTTAAGTCGGGATTAGAGTGCTTTAAAAATGATTAATTTTGTTCTCTCCGGGATCGTATTACCTTTGGAGGTGATGGACATTTGCTTTTCTTTCGTTGTTTACCCATTTCCTTGTTATGTATCCGGGATCGAGATCCATTTTGATTGGTTTGATTTACTTAGTCTCGTTTCTCTCTCTGTTTGCGTATTTTCGGTTCATTATTCTGTTTTTCTTTACTTCATGTAATTTTGGTATTGTTCTGTCTTTCGGTTATCTCTTTATTTGCAGTACTTTATTTATTATTATACTGATTTTAGATTATAACATGCCATACGAGTCCCTTAAGAACAAAGAACATTATTAATCTAAATACTGAAGGGAAAAGCACAAAAAAGTAGATGAATAACGTATGATAATACTGCTTAGATAAAGCGTAATGATTCATATATAAAAGATCAGTCCATTTTCATATGGCCTTAAATTTCCCCACTATTACAGGAATGAAACGCGATTTGTAATTATTTTGAAATTCAATTACCGATATGGCAGGTTTGGAAGACTAATTTCATTCAATTTCATGAATAATTGAGTTTATATTTTCTCTTGGAAAGGAAAAGCTTATTTTGAATTTTATGGATAATGAGCTTTATATTTTCTCTTGGACAGGGAAACCTCGTCCCTGAATTTATGGAGGTGAAGTTAGGAATACAATTATTTTAATCAACTGAGTGATTGCAAATTGTTTGGAATACACATTAGATATATATATATATATATATATATATATATATTATATATATATATATACATATATGCACATATATATACATATATGTGTGGGTGTGTGTGTGTGTATTGCGTAGATAGGTTTTGAAAACTGACAAAAGAAAAAGCAAGAAATTTGTTGACTAGCCTAGATGAAGACTAAGATTTTTAAGTAAATCAGACTTTGGGGATGTGTTAAAGTAATACATGCATTTATATATATGTTATATATAATTATATATATATATACGTATATACAAGTAGTTAGGCAGAAATTTATTAAAGACTTCATATATATATATATATATATATATATATATATATTATATATACTATATATACATATACATATATACATATATACATATATATATCTATATAATATATATATTATATATATATATATATATATATATATATATATACATATATAGATATAGATATAATCCATTTTATATATTCATATATATATATATAATCTATATATATCTCTATTATCCTATATATGATATATATGATATATAATATATAATATATATATATATATAATATATATATAATATTATATATAAATATATATATATATATAATAATGTAATATATATATATATAATATATATATATTTATATATATATAAATTATGTATATTATATAATAAATATATATATCTATATCTATATATGTATATATAATATATTTATTAATATATTATAATATATATCTAATATATATATATATTATATTATTAATATATGTATATATATATATAATATATAACATATATAGATATTAGATATTATATATATATTATATATATATATAATATATATATATATATATATAATATATATATCTATATATTATATATACATATATAGATTATAGATATATATAGATATATATATATATATATATATATATATTTAATTTTTTAGTTTTTGTTTATGTTTTTAACCCTTAAACGCTGACTGGACGTATTTTACGTCGAGATAAATTGTCTGTCGGGTGCCGACTGGACGTATTTTACGTCGACATACGAAAGTTTTTTTTAAAATTCGCGGAAAAATACTTGTTTTGTTTTGAAGCGTGACCCAGGTGCGCATGCGCGATATCCCTTCTTCTCGCTCCAGCCAACATCAGTAGCGCACCATCCGAGAGCGATCTTTCGTGAAAAGCGTGTTTTTCTGGACTTGTGCGAGACTTTGAGCATTTGTATTGCTACAAGACATTCGTAGATATGTCTCAACGACGTGTGAACCGTGAAAGGCGCGTTTTATCCGTCGTAAGGGATCGTGTAAGGCGAGTTTTGGACCTGGATGCTGGCGAGGGGCCAAGCACCCAGAATGACCCCGCGCCTCAAGGCCGTTCTGTGCGGCCACGTGTGGCTGAAAGTGTTTCGGGAACACATCGTATGCCTTTGGTTACCCCTAGGAAGCATGTGGGCGTCCTTAGGGGCATTCGTAGGCATTTGGGAGGCCTCCAACCAAGGGACATAGACGAATATCTTTCGGAGCTTGATCAGGAACATGTCACAAGTCCTCATTTTGATGGCGGATGGTCATCGAGTGATGAGGACATCAGTCCCGATGAAAGTGAGGATGAATATTTGCCCCCAATGTCCGTTCGAGGCTCACATCCCGAAAGTGAGCTCGAATTCAGTGGGTTCAGTGCATACGAGGGGGAATCTGAGGAGGAGGGGGGAGGTGGGATACGGGCTCAAGTTTTATCGCAGAGGACGATACAGAAAGTGAGGGCCTAAGTGAGGGTGATGGGCCAAGGAGGGGGGGGGGGGGTAGTGTGCATCGTCGCGCCAGCCAGGGTGAAGGTCGGTCGTCGGAGAGTGACGAGGGGTGGACGGAGGACCCCACCCCTCCTAACATGCACCCCTTCACGGCAACCCCTGGGATGACCGTACCAGTACCCCTGACTGTTTTGGGGTTCATCCAGCTTTTCCTGACGCGGGAATTGCTGGAATACCTGGTACACAAGACGGTGGACTACGCTCAGTACTGCCGGTATGAGCTGAGGACGACCTTGTCGTATTACTGGCGGGGTTGCAACCTCATTGACATGGCGCATTTTTTGGGGCTCCACATTTATTTTGGTATGACACCTGCTGTGGACGTCAGGCAATATGGAGGAGAAATTATTTTTTATGTATGCCGAATGTGCCTGGCGTTATGTCCCGTGATAATTTCCTGGCGTTGGACAGGTACTTCAATGCCTTCAACCGAAGGGCCATACCCCGGAATAACAGTGATCGCCTCATTTTAGTGCGTACAGTGTTGGATTATATCCGTGAGCGGTGTAGTAATCTCGTGATTCCTGGAAAGAACCTGTCTTTGGATGAGGGGATGATGCCTTACAAAGGACGTCTTAGTATAAAAGTGTATAACCCCAAGAAGCCAAAGAAATATGGTGTGAAATTCTTTCTCATTACCGAGGCCAACACTGGATACGTTGTGGACTTTTCAGTGTATACCGGGGTCTTCTCCACGCTGCGTGACACTGTATTCAACCTTGTGGGACGTTTCCGTAACCAGGGATATCACCTGTTTATGGATAATTATTATAACTCGGTATCCCTGGCCCAGGAACTGTATGAAGCAGGTGTTCACGTCAGTGGTACCCTTCGGTTGGTGCGTGGGGCCCCGAATGTCCTCAAGAGGTTCGCTAGTCATCCGCAACACCTGGCAAGAGGAGAGACAGAGTGGCGGCGGAAGGGCGCTGTCTTCGTCATCTGTTGGAAGGGGTGTCCGACTCGTCCCCATGATTACGACGAGTCATGAACCCATCCAGAAAAAGAGATCGTACAGCGGAAGAAGACACGTCGACAGGGCCGAGTTGTGTTGAGAAGTTTCATTACGAGCGGCCTACTGTCATTGGGCACTACAACAGGCACATGGGAGGAGTTGATCTCTTTGATCAGCTCATCCAGTACTATCCCTTTGCCAGGAGAACCAGAAGGTGGACACAGAAGCTCCTCAAATACATCCTTCAGTTGGCCCTCCAAAATGCCTACATACTGTACTGTGGGTACCTAGAGGTAGCCGGGAATGCCCTCATCAACTTCGATCCCGATGAGTGGCCTTCCATAACTGACCCCCTGCCCCGAGCTGCAGATCTGCCCCTAGAGGAAAGGGCAGATAGGAGGGCCAACTTCGCTCGACCTGCCGTCGCCCCTGCTGCCGCGCCCCTGCTGACGACGCCCCTGCTGACGACGCCCCTGCTCCCGCCGCCCCGCCGCCTGCTGACGACCGCCCCTGCTGCCGCGCATGACGACGCCCCTGCTGCCGCCGCCCCGCTGACGACGCCCCTCTTGCTGCCGGCCCCGCCATCACGCTTCTCGTCGGGTAGTGGACCCTGGTGTCGGCTGCAGCCAGGGGGAACACATACTGGAGGCCTTAGAAGGGCGAAGGCAGAAACGGTGCCGGGTGTGCCATATGAATGGCAGAAGGAGAGACACCGGTTCTTCTGTCGTCTTTGCAAAGTTGCTCTTTGCAGGATAGGGGAGTGTGACCGAAAGTACCACACTAAGGTCATGTATTGGAGCGCGCCCCCTAAACCGACAGCGGAGGGCGCACGGGGCCGCCGGGTCCATCAGCAGTAAGGGCGCGCGTCTCCCTCCTCCACCTGTACCTCGTCATGTCGAGTGGAAAAAAATGCAAGACTCTTCAATGGAGGAGGGAGAAAACAAGAATAGAACGAAGAGTCAGGATTACGAGTGAGTATTCTGCATTTATTTTATATTTAGTTTTATATTTATTACAATTTTTTATATATCTGAATGTGTGCATGATAAAATAATAATAAGACATTTCATTGTATGCGAAAAGAGAAGTGTCACCTGCATTCCTTTTATTTATGTATTGGTACCAGAATCGAAGAATGTAATATATATATTTTACGTATAAAAAAAAAATTATATATATATATATATATATATATATATATATATATATATATATATATATATATATATATATATATATATATATAAATATTTTTTGGGGGGGTGGGGGGTAAGCAAATTACTTACAGTCTAGTAATATTCAATCATTTACCTTCACTTTAAAACAAATTGCAAGTCTCTAGAACAATATCTCGATTTATGGTGAATATTTGAAAAAAATATTTGTATTCCCTCCGCGCGCCGATTCTCGGCCGAAAATCTCGAAACGCGTAGGTCACATTCTCCTAATATTTGTGCCTTTTCATATTACGCTTATTTTTTATAGTTTTTATATATGGAAATGTGCGCAAAAAACATGCACAATATGACAAAAAATATTGGAAGGTTGTAGCATTTCTCATTTTTTGAAATATTTGCATATAAAGTACGATAAGTACGAAAAAAAATACGATCGGTCAACTTTGACTCAACCGAAAAGGTCAAAAACGCATTTATAACATAATAATCTTACAGTCTAGTAATATTAAATCATTTATCTTCATTTTAAAACAAATTGCAAGTCTCTAGAACAGTATCTCGATTTATGGTGAATTTTTGAAAAAAATATTTTTTTCCCCTCCGCGCGCCGATTCTCGGGCCGAAAATCCGGAAACGCGTAGGTCACATTCTCCTAATATTTGAACCTTTTCTATTACGCTTCTTTTAAAGGTTTATATATGGAAATGGTGCGCAAAAAACATGCACAATAAATAACAAAAAATATTGGAATGGTTGTAGCATTTATCATTTTTGAAATATTTGCATATAAAGTACGATAAGAACGAAAAAAACTACGATCGGTCAACTTTGACTCAACCGAAAAGGTCAAAAAACGCATTTATAACATAGAAATCTTACAGTCTAGTAATATTCAATCATTTATCTTCATTTTCTTTAAAAACATATTGCAAGTCTCTAGAACAATATCTCGAATTTTGTGGTGAATTTAATGAAAAAAAAATATTTTTCGTTTTTTTCCCCTCCGCGCGACGATTTCTCGGCCAGAAAATCTCGGAAACGCGTAAGGTCCACATTCCCTCCTAATATTTTGAGCCTTTTTATTCATATTACGCTTTTTTTGAAAATAGGTTTATATATGGAAATGTGGGCCGCAAAAAACATGCACAATATAACAAAAAACATATTGGAACAGGTTGTAGGCTATTTTCTTTGGGGGGGGATTTTTTGGGGGAAATATTTTGCAATATAAAGTACGAATAAGTACGAAAAAACTACGAATCCGGTCAAACTTTCGAACCTCAGCCGAAAAATGGTCCAAAAAACGCATTTATGAACATAGAAATCTTACAGTCTAAATGTAATATTCAATCATTTATCTTCCATTTAAAATAAAACAATTATTGCAAGTCTCTAGAACAGTAATCTCGATTTATGGGTGAATTTTTTGAAAAAAATATTTTTTTACCCCTCCGCTGCGAAACGACAACGATTTTCTTTCCCCCCGGCCGAAAATCTCGGAAACGGCGTTAGGTCAAATTCCTCCATTAATATTTGAGCCTTTTTCAATTACGCTTTTTTTTTAAACGGCCTTTTTTTTTAAAGGGTTATATATGGAAACTGTGCGCAAAAAAACATGCACAATATAACAAAAAAATTATTGGGAAGGTTGTCGGCATTTTATCAATTTTTGAAACCATATTTGCAATATAAAGTACGATAAGTTTGTTACGGGGAAAAAAACAAAAACTTACGAATCGGTCAACTTTGACTCCCCCCGTCTTCCCTAACCGAAAAGGTCAAAAAAACGCATTTATGAACATAAAAAATCTTACAGTCTCGTAATATTCAATCAATTTATCTTTCATTTTAAAAACATATTGGCAAGTCTCTAGAACAATATTCTCGATTTAATGGTGAATATTTGAAAATATTTTTTTTTTGCCCTCCGCGCGACGATTCTCGGCCGAAATCTCGGAAACGCGTAGGTCACATTCTCCTAATATTTGAGCCTTTTCATATTACGCTTTTTTTAAAGGTTTATATATGGAAATGTGTGCAAACATGGCACAATATAACAAAAAAATATTGGAAGGTTGTAGCATTTATCAGTTTTTTTGAAATATTTGCATATAAAGTACGATAAGTACGAAAAAAAAACTACGATCGGTCAACTTTGACTCAACCAAAAAGGTCAAAAAACGCATTACAACATAAAAATCTTACAGTCTAGTATATTCAATCATTTATCTTCAATTTAAAACATATTGCAAGTCTCTAGAACAATATCTCGATTTATGGTGAATATTTGAAAAAAATATTTTTATTCCGTCCGCGCGCCGATTCTCGGCCGAAAATCTCGGAAACGCGTAGGTCACATTCTCCTAATATTTGAGCCTTTTCATATTACGCTTTTTTTAGAGTTTTATATATGAAAATGTGTGCAAAAACATGCACAATATAACAAAATTATTGGAAGGTTGTAGCATTTCTCATTTTTTTTATATTTGCATATAAAAAAAATTTTAAACAAAAATTCGACATTCGGTCAACTTTAACTCGTTCGAAATGGTCGAAAACTGCATTTGTAAGCTAAAACTCTTACAGTATCGTAATATTCAATCATTTTCCTTCATTTTGAAACAAATTGCAAGTCTCTATAACAATATTTCGATTTATGGTGAATTTTTTAAAAAATTATTTTTTACATCCGCGCGCTACGAATTCATGCATCATTTTGTGATAATATTTTCTCTGTGTTGCTTTTATCGTTTTACAATGTGTTAAATATCAAAATGATCGCAATTTAGTGCACATTACAGCGAAAAAAAAAAAGTAACTTGTTACCTCTAACCGTTTGGCGCACAGCGCGATTTGAATACAATTATATATGAAATTTCGTTTTTGCGCTATCATATATCGCATTATTTATATATGATAATGATAATTTTTTTCATTTCTGATGGTTGCATACTAAACTTCAAGCAATGACAAAAAAAGGAGCCAAAAATGAACTCTTAATCTTGAAAACTAAGCGCGCTGTGATTTTTTGAAAAAAAATATTTTTTCCGCTTACGTGCTCACTCTCAAACCCCTCCGGCACACGGGAGTCATTTTTTTATTTACCGCTTCGGCGTTTAAGGGTTAATAAGCAGATTTAATTACGCAAGTTTTCTTTTACGAGGAAGAAAGAAAATTACGTTGATTATGGAGAGTGGTATAAAATCGAACTATTGTCACAAAATATTCCTGGTCAAGAGAAGTTGCCTCCATTAATTATGTGTGTTCTATGTACATACCCATTCTCATGCACATCTCTCCCCTCAACCCGCCCACCCCCCGGCTCCCTCCCCCTCCCAAGTCAAATTTGACACAAGCATAGGTCAGCATTCACCAGCGTGTATAAAAGGAGGTCGTGTGCGTCAGTTTTGCAGCAAGCATGTTACTCTTGTCATCAGAACGGCTCCCCCTCCCCCCCCCCCCCCCCCAACAGGTGGAGTTTCAGTCAAACCTTGTGCAAAGCTTGGCTATTATGTACTAAATGTATACAGGGAGAGAAATCGTCCGTCTGCATGCTTGATGCCGTATTGCTCAAGGTCACTTTGAAGTCGGAACTCTTACAGGGCTGAAAGGAATCAAAACAAACTCTGGCCAAAGGTGCAGCATCACTCATAGGTGTGCATGAATGTAAACCTTCTGTCTGTTTATCCATCAATGCTTGTGTCATATCAGAGTGTCTGTTACGCTTACCAGAGCATCTCGCATATGGTTGGGGGGATTTCAATCAGACTTGTTACACATTTATAGGTAGTACCTAGCTATCTCCATGTCCGTTAGTATATCCGTAAAACGTACATTTGGCTGTCTGGCTACCCGTCAGTGTGTCTGACTCTGTCACTTCTGTCAAGTTCCCCGGGTATTTTCCCTCATCCACTTCAAAGGTTCTTGATGAATGTGCAGATGATATTTATCTCCATTTCCTCAATTTTGGGAGTCATGTAATCTTATGTGTAGTCAGGATAAGTCTCTTATGTGATGTAATAAAAGAAGACGTATACCACGTATTACTAATTTTGAAGTATAACAATAAAATTCCTCGTTTCTGAATTTGTTTATCTGTATTTACTCCTCTTGCATGTTTTCTTTCCTTCGTCTTTTCATCGGCTGAATTGAGTTCATTGCCTACATATTTCTGTCTGTCTAGCTGTGTCCCGGCCACATCATTAGAAAATAGTTCTTAATACAGAAATGCTAATGGCAGGATATCAGTCTTCTGTTTTCCAGTCTGTGAGTGGATTCATCGCTTTGATATTGCAACGTCTCTTACGGACTGAAGGAATTGCAGCCAACTTTGTGCAAAGGCAGACAATCATACATAGAAGTACATGTGGGAAGATTGTCCATTGCGCTCGTGTGGTGTTTCCTTGCGTCCTTCAGTGTGTGTCACGCACTCTCTGTGTCACAGCAACTTCACTTTTAAATTCAGAGATTTCAGTCAAACTTATCTACCTTTGCAAGAACTATAATAATAATCTTAACATAAATGGTTGCCTATACGGAACACGTAATGTTTTAGCAATACTGTCGGTATGGTTATTATTATTATTTTTTTTTTTTTCCTCTATCACAGTCCTCCAATTCGACTGGGTGGTATTTATAGTGTAGGGTTCCGGGTTGCCTTTTGCCTCCTTAGGAGTCCATCACTTTTCTTACTATGTGAGCCGTTTCTAGGATCACACTCTTCTGCATGAGCCCTGGAGCTACTTCAGCCTCTAGTTTTTCTAGATTCCTTTTCAGGGATCTTGGGATCGTGCCTAGTGTTCCTATGATTATGGGTACGATTTCCACTGGCATATCCCATATCCTTCTTATTTCTATTTTCAGATCTTGATACTTATCCATTTTTTCCCTCTCTTTCTCTTCAACTCTGGTGTCCCATGGTATTGCGACATCAATGAGTGATACTTTCTTCTTGACTTTGTCAATCAACGTCATGTCTGGTCTGTTTGCACGTATCACCCTATCCGTTCTGATACCATAGTCCCAGAGGATCTTTGCCTGATCGTTTTCTATCACTCCCTCAGGTTGGTGCTCGTACCACTTATTACTGCAAGGTAGCTGATGTTTCTTGCACAGGCTCCAGTGGAGGGCTTTTCCTACTGAAATATGCCTCTTTTTGTACTGGTTCTGTGCAAGTGCCAGGCATTCGCTTGCTATGTGGTTTATGGTTTCATTTTTCGTATTGCACTTCCTACATATGGGAGAGATGTTATTTCCGTCTATTGTTCTTTGAACATATCTTGTTCTTAGGGCCTGATCTTGTGCCGCTGTTATCATTCCTTCAGTTTCCTTCTTTAGCTCTCCCCTCTGTAGCCATTGCCATGTGTCATCGCTGGCCAGTTCTTTAGTCTGTCTCATGTATTGTCCGTGCATTGGTTTGTTGTGCCAGTCCTCTGTTCTGTCTGTCATTCTCCTGTCTCTGTATATTTGTGGGTCTTCGTCTACTTTTATTAGTCCTTCTTCCCATGCACTCTTTAGCCACTCGTCTTCACTGGTTTTCAGATATTGCCCCAGTGCTCTGTTCTCGATGTTGACGCAGTCCTCTATACTTAGTAGTCCTCTCCCTCCTTCCCTTAAGTATTATGTTATTAGTCCTGTCCGTATTTGCTCTTCTTGGGTGTTTGTAGTGCTTTGTGTATTGTCATATGTTTCCTGGTTTTCTGATCTATGGTGTGGAGTTCTGCCTTCGTCCATTCCACTATTCCTGCGCTGTATCTGATTACTGGCACTGCCCATGTGTTTATGGCTTTTATCATATTTCTGGCGTTGAGTTTTGACTTGAGTATCGCCTTGAGTCTCTGCATATATTCTTTCCTGATCGTGTCGTTCATCTCTTGGAGTTTTATATCCCCTCCTTCCATTATTCCCAGGTATTTGTATCCTGTTTCATCTATGTGTTTGATGTTGCTCCCATCTGGTAGCTTTATCCCTTCAGTTCTCGTTACTTTGCCTTTTTGTATGTTGACTAAGGCGCATTTTTCTATTCCAAACTCCATCCTGATGTCCCCAGATACAATCCTTACAGTCTAGATTAGGGTATCTATTTCCTTGATGCTCTTACCATACAGCTTGATGTCGTCCATGAACATCAGATGGTTGATTC
Source organism: Macrobrachium nipponense (assembly GCF_015104395.2). Classification (NCBI taxonomy): domain Eukaryota; kingdom Metazoa; phylum Arthropoda; class Malacostraca; order Decapoda; family Palaemonidae; genus Macrobrachium; species Macrobrachium nipponense. The sequence continues at coordinate 22,874,542 of NC_061105.1, read as the reverse complement.
TGTTGCCTCTTTTCTTGAGTTGGTACCCGGCATCCATCTTCTGTAGTACTTTTGTCATGGGAATCATGGCTACTACGAAGAGTAGTGGGGACAGTGAGTCGCCCTGGAAGATCCCTCTCCTGATATTAACCTCTGCTAGTCTTATTCCAGAGCTTGTAAGTATTGTATTCCAGTTGCGCATTGTATTTTTGAGAAAGCTGATGGTGTTTTCCTCTGCCCCATATATTTTCAAGCATTCTATTAGCCATGTGTGTGGTATCATGTCGAAGGCTTTCTTATAGTCTATCCATGCCATGCTTAGGTTGGTTTTCCTTCTTCTACTGTTCCTCATTACCATTTTGTCTATCAGGAGCTGGTCTTTTGAGCCCCTACACTTCCTTCTGCAGCCTTTCTGTTGGTGGGGGATGGTGTTTGTCTCCTCTAGGTAGTTGTATAGCCTTTCACTGATGATACCTGTTAGTAACTTCCACATTATTGGTAGGCAGGTGATAGGCTTGTAGTTACTGGCTATATTTCCCTTACTCTTGTCTTTTTGTACTAAGGATGTTCTTCCTGTTGTCATCCATTTGGGTGCATGGTGATTTGAGATACAATGCTGGAGTTGTTCTGCTATTTGTGGGTGTAGGGCCTTGAAGTTTTTGAGCCAGTATCCATGGACTTCATCGGGACCTGGGGCTTTCCAGTTTGGCATTTTTTTTAGTTGGTGTCTGACTGTGTCTGTGGTGATCTCTGTGAATCTTTGTTTTATTCTCCCTGTTTCTTCTTCCTTGACTTCCTGGAGCCATGTTGCATGTTTGTTGTGTGATACCGGATTGCTCCATATGTTTTCCCAGAGTTTCTTACTTGGTTCGGCTTCAGGAATTTCTGGGTGGTTGTCTTCCCCTCTTAGTTGGCTGTAGAGTCTTTTCTGGTTGCTTCCGAATAGTTTGTTCTGTTGGTATCCCTTATTCCTGTTCATGTACCGTTGGATCTTATGTGCTTTGGCCTTAAGCCTCTGTTTTACATCTTCTATTGTGTTGTTTAGTCCCCTCTCTTGTCCTTTGTATTTGTAATGGGATATTCCCATTACTTATTAGGTAAGCTTGCAGCACGAACGGAAGGCAAACCAACACACAGTATTACACACAGCCTCTCTCTCTCTCTCTCTCTCTCTCTCTCTCTCTCTCTCTCTCTCTCTCTCTCTCTCTCTCTCTAGCACCGACACCTCTCTCTCTAAGCAATCTCTCTCTCTCCACTCTCCACCTCTTTCTCTCCATTCTAACAGGTAATGAAAATGAGAGAGTCGCATCATAACATTAACATTTATTAACAATGAATAAATCATTAATCAATCAAGTAATCAAGTCTTACAGACTAACTCAAAAAACCCCGAACAGTAAAATGTCTAATAGTAATGGTAGTCATCATTAGTCACCAAAAAGTCTACACCCATCTGGGAACTCTTTGTCCCCCTCCATTCCAGTTCTGCCAGAATCGTCTGTTTCAAAGACACAGAACACATCCTGGTAAGTACACACACAAGTTTAACAATCATCGGCTAAATATTGGATATCATCATAAAAAATGTCAAACAGATAACAAGCCGCTCTTTGGCTAAAGTAATCTTAACACTCACCCAAGCAACCGGACACTTAAACACTATGTCGCAAAAACTCCCCGGTGAGCACCACGGCATCTTGCCTTTCTAGAAGACGCTCTATCAAAATCCCCCCATAGACTTGGGTATGAAACTATTAAAGGGAAGAGGCGCACACGCACATACGAACGCACACTTCGTTAGCGCCTCACGATTCTAGCTGCATCCAGTTTCACAAAGGCACTTTGAGAAGAGTTCATAAACTGTCGTGCATTGACTTGCCTAACTAAGCATTTTTATCTCACGCCATCCCTAGAAACTCATTGTTCAGCTACTCTCGGGTCGTTGCTTCTCACTGTTCTTCACAGTCCATAGGTCACAGAGTACACATGGACAATATATTATTAATCAAAAACCCTAGGCCTTTCATATTCTCGTTGAGTTCCTCCCTTGTTTTCTTGCTTCTTAGCCTTTTTTCTGCCATCTCTTTCAGTTTACTCAAGTCAGATCTCATCACCATGATTTGCTTTTCCAGGCGCCTTGTCCAAGGAGGTTGTTATTTTGGTTTCTGTTGGGTTGGTTGTGCTGGTGGTGTTGGTGTTCGAATCCCCATCAGTTCTGCTACTAATCTTGCTCCTGCATATGCCAAGTTATTTGATTCTGTGATACTGGTGGTGTGTATTATGCCCATTATTTCATTGACCTCACTTGTTTTCTCCCTTAATTTCTTGGTGTTGTAGGCTTTCATGGAGGGGATCTTTGTTCTCTTTGTATCTGGCTCCATCCATTGTCTAATCTTTTCTACCCATTCCGTCCTCTCTGTTACTTCATCGATCTTTCTTCGTGTGTCGTTGTTTGATTATTATTATTATTATTATTATTAGACCTTCGAGGCGAGATCCACGGCTTCGCCCAAGACCGGCCCGACCAATGAGAATGCAACTCTAGGTCCGTGCCGCTATTAATACCGTTCCGCAAACTTTCTTGCTACAGTCTCTTCAACCGACTCGTCCGAAGATGACCTACGAGAAGGTCGAAACATCACGTGATACCAGCTATACCAGCACCAACACCAGCCCTTAAACCAAAGACGACCCTTGCCCGAACTGAACTACGCTTACGGAATAATACCGGCACTGACGACGACCCCTGCTTGACCTGGACCTGATATCCTGTTCTAATAAAAGATTCCTTCAGCATTTACAATTTTTTGAAAATTCCCAATATGAATATTGGCCAGTTACTCAGAAAAATCGCTTAGCCTGAGAAGCGAATTGTGAGGAAAATAGAAAAAACAATATATAAAATCAACTCGCTTAATTCTGCCATTCTTTTTAACAGTATTATTATTATTATTATTATTATTATTATTATTATTATTATTATTATTATCCAAATTGTACTCATGCAAAATATACACATTCATATTAACCAACCTTTAAACGAACAATTAGTTTTGTAGTCATCTATCTACATGTGAGTATGCTAAGGGGAAATATCAGAGCGCAGGGAAAAGTATAACGAATAATTGAATTTGAAAAAAAAAAAGTTACTTTGAAATTAAATCCGAAAAGTTAAATATGTCGCTTTCAAATGAGATGTTAATTAAAGAGAGCAGTCATTCCCATCCGGGGAGGAACCACTTGAACTATGTTAGTCAATTATGTTACGATTTTTAGGCGCTAGTTATTGATTACAGAATTTCCATTATTATTGGTTTGGGAAGTGTGTGGAATTGTTCTCTCTCTCTCTCTCTCTCTCTCATACACACACACACACACACACACGCATCTGGCTGTTGTACAACACGATCTGGCTTTATGTCACTTGTCCAGTGTTAACTGTAGTGTGATTCAAAAGAAAGACTTGAGCTGATTTCATGAAATCGTACGTGAGGGAAGATAAAGTCCTTTTCATGAAATTCAGTGTTTGCTTTCAGTTCAGTTATTAGGGAAGTGGATCATTTACTGCTTTTGGAGTTAGACCTCGCTGTTTTTCCTTTTCATAAGACTCAGACTCCATGACTATATAGTATGTGGACTATAGATTGTCAGTCTCATCGGCCTTTCAATAAAGAAAAAAAAAAAGTTAAAAAAACATTATAGCTAACAACGAACCAAAATTGCTATCTATATAGAAAAGTTGCATTTATGTGAATGTCATAATTATATGCTTGGAAATTAAAGGAAATGGTTTCAAGCGAAATAAAAAGAAACAAAGATCTTTAAATTTAATTTCTGGACCTAAAGGTAACTTTATCATTTCTTTCAAGTACAACTTCCGGCCTGCAGTCCGTTCAAAAGCTATTTGCCAATTTTGCTTACTTTTAATTAACTCTGTAAATGTGAACAAAATTGGCCGGTCGTTCGCGAATTCCATTTCGATGCAAATTAGTCGGAGCTAACTGGAATGAATGAGCCTCCATTCCTGGGAATAGAACAAACCTTATTCCTTCTCTGTCCCAGCTTCTTTCATACGCTTCGTTTACTACAGGTAAACAGTTCCATGTGATTAGAACAGCGGAGGTCTTCCATGGACATCCTGGAAGGAGCGCCGTTGTTGGCGTTGCTATAATTCCTCTTCTCTTGAAGGGAACAAGAGTAAAGTTATTTTGGCAATGGTACCATTGATGTTATTGATGGTAATATTCTTTCTGTGTGACCCTTGTAAGATAGATAAAGAAGTAAATTACAATGATGGAAGCTTTGATGCATTAGTATACCCGGAATGGTTCAGAAAAAGGGCACTCAACAAAGCTAGGAGGATTTTTTACAGAGGAAATGCAGAGTACATGGAATAAAGAAAACAAGAAAATAGTTGCCCTCACTTTTATCCCTAAATGAAACAAATTACTACAAAAATGAAAGAAAGTAAATATAAATTTGTTAACGTAAAAACAAAGATGTAAAAATAAATTGGAAGGAGAGGACATTAATGAAGATGATATAAGGGCGGAGGTTATGCATAATTAACTGCAGCAATTGTCAAGACGAATATGTTGGGGAAACAGGGAGGAAAATAAGGACTATTTTTTTTTATAGGCATTGTTAGGGAAACAGTAGGCTTATATACAAAAGCAGTACATCAGTCATAGGAGGGTAGTGGTAGGAGCACTCATCAGAGAGATATTGAAAGAAGCGAAGATTGACCTTTCTGACCTGGAGATTAGGTTTTCTGCCCAAACAGTCCGGGGCTGACCACTTACCTACACAAGGGATTATCCCATTGACCATCAGGTCAGGGTATCAGAACGACAGGAGGGAATTAACAACTCTCAAGAGAATGGAAACCAGGACAACCATCACATAAATGACAGCACAACGAGAAGAGGTTCCTTTACTGGCTGCTCCAGGAGTGAGAGCCCGTGCCAGCGCAAGGCTGGCTTCATCTTAAACGTAAACGACAAGAAGAGGTTCCAGAAGACTGCTGGGCCTTCACCCAGTTTGATCACTTTTACATCTCTTGAAAAAGTGCCACAGTAACCTTGTGGGTTTCTTTTTCCATTATTATTATTATTATTATTATTATTATTATTATTATTAACAATAGTAGTAGTAGTAATGGTTAGTAGGTTAGTTATTTGTAGAAAAAGGAAAAACGGCATAGCAAAACCAATAGTAACATTCC
>NC_061105.1:22841839-22861839 GCF_015104395.2 Macrobrachium nipponense | reverse complement strand
AAGATTAAAAGTTATCCCCGTTCACTTGGGAAAGCTAGATTCCTCGCCCTCTTGTCTCTCCCTGTCTTAGTAATGTTGATATTCAGGATATTCAGAACAAATTGAGTTTATTTGGTGACATCCGAGGGACTTGTAATTTGTATTTATCATTTAATAATTTCCATAGAAGGATAATTTGATTATTCATTGAGTTGTCGTTTCCAGCCACCGCAAGGCTGTGGAACGTGGAACCCTTTCCTGTTTCCTAGAGATTGCGGGATGGCGTCTTTTTTAAGGATTAGACCCAGTTTTATTTGTCATCCTTCCTTCCGTCCTCAATCCTTGTGAAATGGGTCAGATAAAGACAGGTTGTTGTTGTCCTTCTCGTTCACCCTTACAACGAGAAAGTTCGGTAATGTAAAAGAGGGTTTCCAATCTTGATGTCAGCCTTTCATGCCACGTGTTTAAGTATATATGTATATATATATATATATATATATATATATATATATTATATATATATATATATATATATAATATAGATTAGGTCTTATTCCATAGTTAGACTGGGTCGTATTTACCAGTCTAAAATTATAACTAATGAAGTAATTTGATCTCAAAGTGCAGTTTTGTAATTGTATAAAATAAAATATAAATTTGATATATTCAGTAGTTATATAACATGAAGTAGCCATATAGATGGGTATATGGAATTGACAACAGCGCCGACGAGAGAGAGAGAGAGAGAGAGAGAGAGAGAGAGAGAGAGAGAGAGAGATCTGAGTGATTATTGCTATTGATTCTTTTTATCACCCAACCTCATCTTTCTGAGTGGTCGTTGATGACAGAGAGATCTTTGAAGAGACTGATTCGAGTCGAATCTGTGTGATACTTTTTCCAAGGAATAGGGAACAATGTGTTTAATTGGTTTAATTGAAACCATGGAGTATTTTTTACGTAAAAAACACACACGCACACACGTGTCCACTTCTTGCCTGAATTTTGGAAGAATCAACTAAAGTCAAAATTAAATTCCAAGTCATCACGATCTTACTGGCAGTTTTGAAGATCCCATAACATTACGCTGCTGCGTTGAAGGTGCAATATCAGGTCTTCAGAGAACAAACCGAAGAGTTGCTTATTTTTTGCTTATACTGTTTAAGGAAAATTAAGCTAAAACTTTGGATGATTGCTGAAAGAGAGAGAGAGAGAGAGAGAGAGAGAGAGAGAGAGAGCATAAGCTGAAATGTAAAGACATTAAGATATGCAGGACACTGCATGCAGAAGGCAACACTTAGAGAGATTGCTTCCATATCTGTAAAAAGAGAGAGAGAGAACGAGAGCAGGAATCATTCCAGTGCTTTTCAAACACTTAAAAAAAAAAAAAAGAATAATGTCCATACTTAAAGAGAAGTATTCAAGTGGATTTTTGTTTCATGTTGAGCTTGAAATAAGTGACAGGAAAGAGTCTGGTTTTAGAAAAAGGGAGGAAGCAGTCACCGTGTCATTCTACTTGTCTTTGCTGCAATACGCAAATTAAAATAACTCTGTTTGCAGAGTGAATTTAATATGGTATGCCATTCAGGAATGAGGTTCACAATCAACGATGAATTTAAATACATACATGACGTGAGTTGTCAAACATATTAATTGTCTTGATTAAGTGAATATATGGAAGCAGTGGGGACGCCAGCATAAGTAAAATGATGAAATACAATATCCTGAAACGGTGTAATATAAAGACATAAATCTAAAAAAACAATTTTTTTGTATATACATGTAATTGCTCTATATTTCGGGAAAAAAATATTTGGGGAATATTTCATTACCTGTCCCAAAAGCAGTTTATGTATACGTTTAAATGTGTAAATTTTATATATATACAGACACACACATATATGATTTATTTATTTATAACTCACACTTGCATCTGTTAGTGTATACGTTAATCGTTGGTACTATGAAATCCCATTATGTTATATAAGTCGTGTGGTGAAGGAAAAATGGTATATTTGCTAACATTTTTTAACTTTTTCTTTCAGGTAAGTTTGATGGGAGGAAGTTTCGAAAACGAAAGAAGTTTTCAGAGGTAAAAGAAAAAGGAAGGTTGTGTCTATTTATTTTGTTTTCACGTTATTTTCTCTCCTCTTATTGTACGTGTTTCTGTTCTCTTGGTTCTGTTTTCTTATTTGTCTCTTTACTAGTTGGACTTTAAGGGTTAATGAACGTTTGTCAAATTCTTAAATCTGGTTTAATGGATATTTGCTTTTCTTTATCCTGCTTTAAGTACTTTGAAAGTATCTGCCTGTCTGTCGCTGTACCACTTTTCAGGCTTTGGTTATGTTAAAATCTCTCTCTCTCTCTCTCTCTCTCTCTCTCTCTCTCTCTCTCTCTCTCTCTCTATGTGGTATGTATACAGTCTATAATTGAGTGAAAAATAACTACCTTTCAACGCCATGTTAAAAAAATTCTGTTTTTGCTTACTTTGTTGGTGTTTTTGGAGGGTAGGAAAGGCCTGAAAAAGATGTTTTGCATTGAGTAAAAGGTACAGGATTTTTAGGCTAGGATAATTATGATTTATTTATTAGAATGAAAATGAAACAAAATTAATACTTTGCATGCTAAACAGTACAAAAAAATTATTTCTAGTAAAATAGAACTTATTGTTTTCGTTGGTGAAACAACGGACGATAATCTATCCGTTGATTTTAGCGCGTTTTAATTTAGAGGCTGTTTCGGTTCAATTATTTTGTGTTTCCACTTTCTTTAATTTGTGTCCTTTTAATTTGATATTTGTTGTTAGTATGGGTAGTACTAATTGTGATTATTAATTACGAAGACCACTTCACGTTAAGTTAAGAATGTAATGTTTACAACTCAACGTCAAAGGAAAATCTTGCATGCGCCCCGAGTAAGTTGGAGGTCGGATCCCGCCTTGTTTAAATTCACATCATCTGTTGTTCTGAACTCAGTGAACAAATTTGGATTTTGTTCATTCTTGTGTTAATGTTCTGGGTTTCTATATCGTTGAATATTGTTTGAAAATGATCGGTTGAGGTTAGGTGGCTGCAATTTTTGCCTTCTCCAAAAATTTATGCGTTAGAAGATTTATTATTTTACATCTGTATATAATACACACACACACACACATATATATATATATATATATGTAACTGGGGGAATTCTTCCCCCATTATTCATAAGGTAAGCGTGGACACGAAACGGAAGGCAGACCCACACACCCCATTACACACACAGCCTCTCTCTCTCTCTCTCTCTCTCCAAGGAATCTCTCTCTCTCTCTCCACCTCTTTCTCTCCATTCTAACAGGTAATGAAAATGAGAGAGTTGCATCATAACATTAACGTTTATTAACAAGAATAAATAAATCAACCAATGAAGTAATCCAGTCTTACAGACTAACTCAAAAACAGTACAATGTCTAGTCACCAAAAAAAGTCTACACCCCTCTGGGAATTCTTTGTCCCCCGGTATTCCAGATCCGTCTGTTTCAAAGATACAGAACACATCCCGGTAAGTGCACACACAAGTTTAAAGACAAAGTTAATAAAATGGAACATCTTACAAGATATCAAACAAGCCATCCCTTTGGCCAAAGCACTTCAACACTTACCCAGACAACTGGACACTAAACACTATTAACAAAAAACTCCCCCGGCGAATGCCACGGCATCTTGCCTGTGACTTGAAGCCCTCTATCAAAATCCCCTCCCATAGGCTTGGGTATGAACCTATTTAACAGAAAGAGGCGCACACGCACATACGAACACACAGTTCGATAGCGCCTCACGGTTCTAGCTGCATCCAGTTTCGCAAAGGCACTTTGAGAAGAGTTCATAAACTGTCGTGCATTGACTTGTTGAACTAAGCACTTTTATCTCACGCCACCCCCAGAAACTCATTGATCAGCTACTCTCAGGTCGCCGCTCCTGCACTGTTCTCCACATTCCATAGGTCACAGGGAACACACGGACAATACATTATTAATCAAAAACACTAGACTACATCTTATATATATATATATATGATGAGATCAAATATATATATATTATATATATATATGTATATATATGATATATATATATATATATATAATATATATAAATATATATTCTATATACATATACATATACATATACTATATATATATATATATATATATATATATATATATATATATATATATATATATATATAATACATATACATATACATATTTATTCTGAGAGTGTGGTTTACCCATGTGGGAAGAATGGAAGAATCTTAAGTTTGAAATTTATAGCTCTGTAACTGTGAAATTAGCCTATAGCTGAGATTTTCTTATATTCGTGTACCAGCCGCGATCTTGTAGTTACGTAGGGCCAACGAGAAAGGGTGACAGCGAACAGAAAGTAGTCAGTTGAGCAATGCAAAAGATATGCAAACTACCAAAGTTGGTTCGAAAGAAAACGCTGTGCGTCCAATCAAATTAATTGTAATTTCACTCAAATGCAAGAGATATTACAAAAATAGCTACAGCTAATGCTAAAGTTAACACTTAAAAGTAAAAACAGGATTTCATTCGACGGAACAACTAGAGACGAAATAACACTCAAATAATAGCATCTGTGATCACTTATAGAATGTTTCGTTTGCAGTTGTTTTCTGTTTAACCGCTGAATGACGCACAGGTAGACACAACAGCACTGCCGGAACATCTGCAAGATATTCAGAGTTGTAGCGACTGAGACTAATTAGGTTTCAAGGAAAATACTGACTCGACAGCTTGACGCCAAGAAAACAACTAGAATCGCTGCAAAAAGAGATTTATGTCAATGTATTTGGTCACGTTTTCACGGGAATGGGAATTTTGGGAAAACAAATTCAAAGGGTGTTTTGAAGATATTGGAATGGGAAAGGAGAGCGTGGATAGGAACGAGAGCTTGGATTACAGGCACTGGTGTAAATGGAAAATACAGAACTCTCGGCACATTACTTGATATATCAATGGACTTGGCGTTCGTTGTAGAGTGAGCCAATGGGGAAGATGGCCGAGGAAGCTGGTTTCTTCTTGCTGCCAATGGACGGATTAAGTATGGTGCGACTGGATTGGCTGATCGCACAAGACCAGTGGTAGGAGGTTTTGGCTGTGGTGGTGGGTTTGGGATTCGTCTGAAGGGAAGGGCTCTTATGCTTCTAGCATAGCCAAGGCACTGGGCCGGACGAGTCTCTCTCAACTCGAAAGGCGGACAACTGAGTCCAAGTGATGGCTGCGGGCGTAAGTCTATCGTAACCAGAGCCTTCTTCCTACTGTACGGTTCCAACTGGCGCTCTTTGTGCCGCTCCTATCTGAAGGTAGAAACAGCTCTTGGCAAAACACCTGAATTTTCTGTACTGAAAAACAACCCACATTTCTCTCTTTCCTTTACTTGACACGTTTTTTAAGGGCGGGTGGGGGGGGGGGGTTTGGTTGGAGAAATGTAATGAATTCGAAAAATGCAGGCGTCACTTCATATATGAATTTCCTGTTAATCCTCTTATTAAAGAATATAATGACACAATCTCTAAATGATTTAGACAATAGTAGTCACCTCCCACCGGCCCCATCATAAATGTAGCCTCAATAATTCTCGTCCTTTTCAAAGCTTCAGATTTCTCTCTCTTTCGGACTGTAATTAGGATTCCTGGAAGTCGTCCTGTGAAGAGGGAAATGATTCCTTCCTTACTCCCTCGAGGTGTTATGCCAATGGGAAGATGGAAATGACACCAGTAAAGAAATGGCTGGGACACTCTCTCTATAAAAGAGAATTCCTGCACTGTATTACCATATGATCTCGATATCCAGTTACGTCAATACGCAGGGAGAGAGAGAGAGTGTGTGTGTGTTTGTGTATGTGTGTGTCGGTCATTTCTAATGATTATTAATACTAAATAAACTAAACTTACGCAATGTATTTGTAAGCCTCCTCACTCACGAAGAGAGACATAATAGGCTAAAAATACCTTCATTACTTATGGTTCTGGATTACTTATGACTAATTTTCAACCTTGGCACTGCCAGGCATTCTGCTGTTGTATGCAGTATAATTCTGCGCTTTCAGAGGATAGTTCTGCAACATTAATCTGAGCAAACGTCGTTTCAGCTTCTCAAATCTTCTGGCTCTCGTCTGGGAGCTCTCTCCTGCCTCTCTCTCTCTCTCTCTCTATATATATATATATATATATATATATATATATATATATATTATATAATACATATAGATATATATATATATATATATATATATATATATATCTATATATATATATATATATATATTCTATATATATATATATATATAATATATATATATATATATATATATATACATATTGTATATATATATATGTATATAAGTTGAAAATTAAATTTCGAGTAGCGGAAACATACCCGTATTTTTCTTTCTAAGCAACACGTCGTCAGATGATACCGTTGGCCTAATTTATGTACTATCACGCACAATAGTTCGTTCCCTCCGCTGATACAGAGTGCACACGAATCCGCTACTATGAAACCCCGAAGCAGTTGAACAAGTAACTAATAGAGCGTCCAATAGATGTCGCACCGTCAGGCCAAGGAAGGAGGAGTGGGCAGCAGGTATTTTTCTTGAGCATAGGGTAAAATATCCATAATCTATTATCGTTAATTAAGAGGGTGATCGTAAACATTTTGTTGTTGACTGGGTTTGAGTGTAAAATGTGCAATTAAGGAAATATGCGAAATAAATGAGAATAAAAGTGCTTAGGAACTCAGTATTTATGAATTAGCATTTCCTATAGATTATTATATCTTATAACTGACATGACTGTCCACGAGATCGATACAAAACTTTCACCAATAGTGTTAACGGTGGTGTTCTGTAAGCAGTAAGCCACCTTTTATATATATATATATATATATATATATATATATATATATATATATATATATATATATATATGTATAGCAGCAAATTAGCAAAATTTTCAGTTCACTTACTTTATTGAGGTAGCAATCACACACACACACACACACGTCAATATATTTATATAATGCGTGATTGGGCCAACCTCCACAGAGAAGGGGGGCGATGTGGGCAAGAACACTTAAAGATTACGGCTATATATAATTTTCTTTATTCACTAAATTTTAGTAACTAAAACAATATGAAATATTAAGATACTTTCACCAATATAACAAGTTCATATTTAGTGGAAAAGAGAAAGACAGAAGCACAGAATATAACAAGACAAAGAGAAGAGAGAGAGAGAGAGAGAGAGAGAGAGAGAGAGAGAGAGAGAGAGAGAGAGAGAAATTTCAAGTTCTTTTCTAGATTATGGTGTGAAGAAGCCTCATGTTCTTATTTTCTTCCTAGCACCAAGTCAGTTGCAAAATATCAGTTATTATCAATTTTACTATATTTCTTTCTTAAGTATATTTTCATCCTTGTTTTCAAGATGCATTGTAATAGAAAATAACTTAACTTAATTTCTGTGTTTCAAGAAGCAAAGTAGTTTTGTAGTGCCGATGTTGTTACAGCTAATTCTAATGTTTAAAAGAGTAAATATGTTATTGTAGGAATTTAACTTTTCTCTCCTGTGAAGTCAACTGCCGTGGTCCTTGCCGTTCCCTGATCATTTCCTGTCTTAGGGAGGGTTAGGAACCACACTAGTTTCTACCTCTGCATTGGCGACTTAAGTTGCCTAGTATATGGCCATTCGTAGGCTGCAGCTTATAACTCCACTAATTCTATCAGGGCTTATTTCTTCTACCTTTTGGATCCCCTTTCAATATTCCAGCCTTAGTTTCTTAACTTTATTCTGTCGTTTGTATTCAAATTTGATTTTTTCCTAAAATAATTCCTTGATAATTGAAGTTTTTTAATAAGAGATATAATCACTTGGTAATGAACATTTGACCTCCATACAGATTTTTCTCAAAAAGTCTCCAGTTTTTAGATAATTTTCCTTATGTTTTTGTCGTTTTCCTTATTACCTCTAGTTTTCTTGAACTGCGCTTTCATATGACGTTTATATTATGCCCATGTACAGTATACTTCGAAGTTTACCTTATGTATACACAGGAATATGTATGAATTTATGCTCATGTTTACATCTGATCAACAATTCCAGTTAATGGTTTATTTTCCAAGATAAAGATTTGGGTCATGACATCAGATGAAGGTCAAAATATCTGCCAGCCTAGAATACATAAGAAGCGGTTGCAAAGATAGCGATTATTTGTGAACATATGTAATTAAAACGTAACCGAACTTTTAAACCAGGTTGCGGCTTGTGCTGGGATAAAAACTTTAGTTTATCAGTGATACTCGTGAATTAATCTCAAATATTTCATTATCACTCTAATACTGCACAGTGATCTAGAAATATTTCAGCTCTATTCAAATATTACTTCAGAATGTTTACTCTGTATTGCTGGATTATATATTTGTTTCATTATATCCGGATAGATTAATATCGTTTAACGTAGTCATTGTGGACCAATTACTATTCATTCGTAATTTTTCTTTTTGTATTTATAAATATACTATATATATATATATATATATATATATATATATATATATATATATATATATATATATATATATATATATATATATATAATCTGCCTGAAGTGTCTCGTTTACCCCAGAAGGTTTTATTCCTCCGAAATGCCAAAGAAAGTGACCCTTTGAGAAGGTGGAGGCTAAACTCGGAGCCATGAAAGGGTTTGATTTCATCGTAAAGGGATTGGGGTGAGTGAGGAGTTGGGGCTACTGTAGCCAAAGGAATTTTGGGGGATAATTTCGGTGTTTCAGGGTAACACTTTAAAGTAGCTATTCGTTAAAATGTTGGGAATCTCAGAGAGGGTCGAGATCGTAAGTCTCGACCCTAAGGGCGTTACATTCCTTCCCAAAGCTCGGTCAAAGGTGCCTTTATCATATAAATGAAGAAGAGAATACGAATGAACGATGAAATTTATGCTATATATATAAAGCCCAGCGCTGGGGCACTTTCAGCTATTCAGCGCTCAAGACAAAAAATATATTGAGATAGAGAGAGGTTAGACAGAAGACGCAAGGAAGAAAGCGGGAATGGACGTAAAGTAAAGAATGAAGAAGTATTTGCTGAAAATGTCCTTAGTAATATATACTGTAGTAAGAGAGGCTTTGTCTTGTATTTCTCAGATGTGATAAATTCTGAGTTAAAAGAGGCTTAAGTTGTCTATGTTTTATCTTTTTCTTTGTTGGTTAGCTTCAACTTTTAACGTTCAGTTCGTTTATGTTTAGAAATTGTGAATGATTAGTATACTCTACTGAGGCTTGTTTCGCATGAATTTCAATCATTTGCTGTTCCTCTGTGTTCTAAATCTTCACGTGTATTTGTAGTCTTCTGTTGGGATAAAAGGAAATGAATCATTGAAGTAATAAGAACAGCATGACGCTGTGTACAATTATTATGCCATCTTTATGGTTGAAGATTATGTAAACTTAAGTTTATCAAGTCAATCATTTAGATGTATTTATTTTCAAATTTGATCCTTTGACAGATTAGTGATAATGTTCCCATGGTTGAAAATTATCAATGATGTTGCAAACAATTATTTATAGACTTGCCAAACTTAACTTTATTTAAGTTCGTATAAAGGAACTCATCTCAAGCGTAATCTCATTTGCTTTATAAAGTTGTTTGCATATTTGCCATTGAGTTTATTATTTATATAGAATGTTAACGAAAGAAACTGTTGTATTGAATTCGCTGTTCCTACATTAACGCCTCTCACTGAAAAATTTTCTGCTGTGTTGCGTTATATAAGATTAAAAGATTTTTCTCTCTCTCTCTCTCTCCTTACACACGTTTTTTTTTTCTTTTGGTAAATGTCTGTAGGATTCGATGGCGCTTTGAACACCTCTCTCCCTTTAATGGCGAGTTCAAGAAAGAAGATTCGTTCCCGCTATTCCTGATAAAATCCCTGAGTTCCGACATTGCTGAAACTCTTCGCGAGACCTGGATTCACTTGTAAATTCCAGAAGCGTTCTCCACTCAAGCGTGAGAATGAATCAGCTTAGTTCTGAAACTCCAAACGTTGACCTGTATGCAAACATTCGCCCTGTGCCGGGGCAGGAAACCGTGAAATATTTACGTGGCTTGAATGAAGCAAAGACATTTCTTCTCACAGCATATTATATAGAGCACTGGTGCTGTTACTCCCCTGCAGCTGCCAAGGTTTGGAAATCTCCACCTTCACCTGGTTTTCCTCCAGTCGATGTTAAGAGCCTCCTTTCTTTGAGATGATCGTCTATCGCCTTCTTTGAAACTGGGCGCACCCACTATTTTTTTTCTGTACGCAAAAGATTTTATATATATATATATATATATAATATATATATATATTATATATATATAATATATATACATACATACATACATACATTATATATATATATTATATATATATATATATATATATATATATATATATATTATAGTATATATATATATATATATATATATATATATATATACATACATATCATACATACATATATATTATATATATATACTATATATATATATATATATATATATATATATATATATATATATGTGGTGTGTGTGTGTGTGTGTGTGTGTGTGTGTGTGGTGTGTGTGTATTGCGGGAGCGCGCTCGCTTGCTTGTGTTTTTTTCATAGGATTAAATATCTACTCTTGTGCAGGAATTCTCCTCCCACCACTTATTTCCAATATAAAAGATACCCATTTCCACCATTATTAAAGGCGACTCATGTCATCTATTTGTAATCGACGTATTTGTATTGGGTATTTGCTCTCTCAATACGAACTCCTTTCAACTCATGGCTTCTGAATTATATATTTACTTAATTTACCTTTTGAAGTCGCCCATTTCCACCCGCCAGTTATTTTATTTTCTTTATTAAATGCCTGAATGAAGTGGGAGAAAGAATAAGGGCTTTTTTATAAGTAATTGCTAGATTTTTGTTATTCTAAACTTTATTTAGGACAAAGTTTAAATGGGGTACGAAATATTTTTCTTTGTGGTTAATGAATTGATTATGCTTTTTGTTGGGATGGAATGACATATCGATGCAACTTGAGGGTTAGTTGATAACAGAGAGAGAGAGAGAGAGAGAGAGAGTAGAGAGAGAGAGAGATGGTACTATATAAACGCGTTTCCAAGCGTTCTCCGTGACCCGAATAGTTAAGTTCCCAAAACATTTACCTTTTCGATGGGATCCGATAGCAGCAAGTGCTGTGGTTTGTAAGACTTTTGACTTAGGTGACCATTAATGCAAAAAATGCCTCTAGTTGAAGGAATTCGCAAGATTTATATAGTGACTTAGAGCAACTGATTTGACATTTATGTAAAAGCCAGAAGGGCAAAAGAAACAAATAAAGCAAAATGACTAGAGACAGAAAGCAGCGATATACGTTATCAATATGATATTTTTAGTTGTTCTTAAATCACGTTATAAGTTTAACTAAAATTAATAAAAATGTCAAAGTATTTTTTTTTCACATTTGGTACTTAATCACCTCGTAGAATGTCTCTACAAAAAGTGCAAGTGGCCGCCTGAATCAAACAAGGCTATAATATTCTGCTTCTAAACTATGTCAGCAGCTGTGAGTACTGCTTTTTTTTTTTTTTACTCAGAATTGTGTGGGAGATGTAGGCCTTGGTGGGGGGAAAATGACTAACCTCTCTGCTCTTCCCTCTTATCCTTTTCCTTTTGGTTTTATTTTTCTTTAGTTCAGGGTTCTTGTAACTCTGCTTGAAGCCATATATATATATATATATTATATAATCATATATATATATATATATATATATATATGTAGTGTGTGTGTGTGTGTGGGTGTGTATGCATGTACTATATGTGTGCCTATGTGTATGTTATATACTATATATGTGCCTATGTGTGTGTAAAACCACGCTTGTCAAATCCAGGTAATTATAACTCTCTTCTCTTACTATGTAATTAAACGCATAAAAAATTCCTTTAAAGGTTCTTTGTCACTCGCATCGTAATTAGCATCTCACCTTTTTCTTTCTTCCCTTAATTGTTTATCAGATAGGCAGAAAATAACCTCCCCTAACAAATGTCTTCATTAAAACTCGAGATAGGAAAGCGATTGGATCGTTGCAGTGGGCGGATCTCCTATTACTCGGCCTCGTCATCCTTTAGACAAAATACAAGTTGTCAAATTATATTATTAAAAGTGGGTGATACAAAATTTAAAAAGCTCTCCTCTCTCTCTCTCTCTCTCTCTCTCTCTCTCTCTCTCTCTCTCTCTCTCTACTCTCTCTCTCTCTCTCATATATATATATATATATATATATATATCTATATATATATATATATATATATATATATATATATTACCAGAAGATGAACCCTATTCGAATGGAGCAAGCTCGCAGGGGCCATTGACTTGAAATTCAAGCTTCCAGAGAATGTGGTGTTCATCAGACAGAAATAGCAAAAGGCCATTGGAAGATACAGAAGAAGAGATAAATTTATATAAGAATAATATATAAATTGATATAGTTTTCGTTAATAGCTAGAAATGAGAAGGAATATTTAAAAATACAAGGTGATTTGTTCTGGGTTTTAGATCCATCTGCGCAACATCCTCCTTTTATTATCATTATTATATTTAATGTTGGGCATCGTTTTGGTAATTGGAAAAATAAGAAAACTCGCTGCTGTCCGTGGAAAATTATCAGTGATTGCTATTTTTCTTTCAGTGATTTCATTGCAATTTTTTCCCCAGTACTTGGAAAATTGACCGATTTTTTATCTTCCAGGCAAAGTGGATTTGACACGCATGTTGGAAATTCACCTCGCGCGAAAATGACATGTCATTGATAATGTGTGTAGAACTTTTCTCTCTTTAACCCTGATTTTGTAACTTCATGATTTTATATATACTATATATTATATATTTATATTATATGTATATTGTTTGTGCGTATTTTTTGTGTACTTGTTTGCAGTGTATGTATGGTTGCACACGTATTTCCATGCATGTAAAGTATTTTTTTTATCTAAAGAATTCTTTGAATGTCAGTGTGAAAAGGTTATGTACTGTATTAATTTTCATTTTCGTGAAAATCATCACTATTATGCCTCACTGGTTACAATAAGTGAATCTCTCTCTCTCTCTCTCATGTGTAATATATATATGCATATATATATATATATATATATATATATATATATATATATTATATTCAATCTATAAAATAACAACAACCAGAAGAAAGTAAATTTAAAGAAGTACCAAGCTACAAATAGACACAAGTACAAGAAAACTATACTACTTAAATTCATTTTATTATTTCATAACACTGCTCAAAATAGAAAACTATATCTTTAGTTCCACAAACCAACATTTTATTTAAACTATTTAGCCTCATATTATATATATATATATATATATCTATATTTATATATAGTATATTATTATATATATATATATTTATTTATTTATTTATTTTTTACTTCGAGCTACAAATGTCCTTTAATATATAATTCGCTCTACCTCGAAGATTGATCATTTTCATATATGTACTGAGGAGAATTTTTAGTTGATAATAATTTCGTCCCATCATGGGATCGAACCACCGTCCAACGGACAGGAACGAAATCAGGACCGACATTGACGTTATCTACTCGGCTAACAGTGAGGCTATAACTTTATATCGATTCTGACCTTACAAATCACCCTCGAACTCGGTTTTTTCTTAATTAGAATCGATATGAAACCCCCTCTACCATGTTAGCCAATTCGAACGTTTGATGCACGTAGCTCGAATGATTATATGAATCACGGTGATGTGATAATTATTCTTTCTATATATATATATATATATATATATATATATATATATATATATATATATATATATATATAGATAAATGTCTGGTTATGGTTAACCCATGTATTTGATAACATAAATTTGTGGCGCCAGTAATAATGTTTGAAAGATTTTGGTGAGATTAAAGTTAGAGGTAGGCAAAAAATATAGCTCATGTTATTGGTTTACCTTCGGCCACATGTAATTCCCTCCTGCCAATTCCAACCACGTGACGTATGAAGGGTGTCCTTTCATCCCACTGGTATATTTTCCATCTCATTTAGGATCTGAGACGCGTTTCTCTCGCTTCCAATTGATAAGGGATGCAAAATGTAATTATCTAGAGCCCCAATGAGGGTGCGTTTGGTAGAATGAAAGTCATCTGCTGAAATACTTTTATCGGTCAACTTTTTTTTCGAGGGAATCTTTTTTGTATCCTCGGATGGGTGATGTTAATATTGCTTAAGTAAGCAGCTTTTCCCCGCTTGAACGTTGCCTTGTTATGTCAGCCTGTTATGTATAAAGCCCCCGGTTATTTTGTGTCAATTAATAGCATTGACGTCAATCCGACGAGAAGTGACTTAATTGCAATATTGCTTCAGCAGATCCAAGAATTTGCCTTTATTATTGATGAGAACATCATAACAGTGCGACTTAAAAAATTTTTTTTCGATGGGTAGCCTTTTACATCAAAGCAGGACTAAATGAATCACTCTTGTAATACGAGATGTCGAAGTAATATATTTGCATTTTATTCATAATTACGTAACTCTCATCTTGCACTTTCATTGGAGCAATCCTTTCGTTGTTTACAATTGTATCCGAAGAGCATTTTGCGCAGTATAAGTCAACTGAAGTTTCTTTCTGCCCATCAAATGGCAGCCTCTCTTTATTTCTGTTGGTCTCATAATTATACCTATTGAATGGACTCTGGTGTGACTTTCCTCTTTCTAAATTTGTTCTTCTGTTTCCACTGGCCGTCCTTTCTGTCTCACCTTGTGCGTCCTTCGTCTATGTTTTTATTGACCTCTGTTTTCTGTTCTGTTCCGCTGAATTTACCTCCATTCACTAAGAGGTTGGTGCCCTATTGATTTCCCCTTTAAACAAAATTGCTTTTAATGATCTTAGAGTTGCCATTTTTATTCTGTTTTCCCCAGTTTCTGCGCAGCTCTGGTCTGATTCGTTGCCTCATCCCGTTCGTTTCATGTCTTTTATTCCGTCTGTTCTGCTATTGATTCCCTCTCATGCATGCTATGCTTAGTATTTTCCACATAGGGGGTTAGTGTCACCAATGCCCCTTACATGGTGGACTGTAGTCATTACAAAAAAGTTGCTTGCAGCGTCACTTCCGCACCTGGCTGCACCCACTCTTTAGCCTTCTGTTTTACCTCCTATTCCCACCTCCTTTTTTCAGTCTCCTCTCTCTCTCTCTCTCTCTCTCTCTCTCTCTCTCTCTCTCTCTCTATATATAGATAATATATATATATCATATATATAGTACTTATTATATATATATATATATGTATGATAAAGCAACGGATGAAAATATCACCTTTATTACTATAGCATCAAGTTTTTATCATTTTCGTGATCAGCTTATTTATATATGTATATATATATATATATATATATATATATATATATATATATATATACTTATATATTATATATATATATATCTATATATATATATATATATATATATATATATATATATATAATATACCAACCATTCTGATTTCAAGTCCCCCTACATTCCTCTCCTCCCTTTCCCTTTCCCTTCCACTTACTACTTCTCCTCGCCTTACCCTTCCGGTCACATGTCCGTTACTCCTTCCTTAATTGATCGAGAGCCTCTTGAAGGAAGATGGGAACAAGGGGATAATATTTCTGAAAATTATAAGGCCACTCCAGACCGAATATACTGTATAGGGTTTTCATCAAAAACGAATTTCCTCTCATGTATTTGGCTTTTGATGTATTATGGTTGGGCTTTCCTTGTTATCTTCTGTATTTTTCATAAAAAAAAAAACATTAAATGTGATTTTTAGATCTGACTGGGATCTTTTGTTCGTTTTGGACTCCCATGCGCATAGTGAGATAAGAATTCAATGCTTATAATCATAAATTGTATGCTTATAGTGTTCTATATATATAATATATATAATTATATATATAATATATATATATATATATATATATATCTATATATATACATACATACATACATACATACATACATACATACATACATTACAATTATTTCTGGGGAGGTTTAAAGAATTTCTCATAAAATGAAAGGAATTTCATATGTATGTAAAACAGGACTATGGATGCAAATATATTTGCATCCATAACTGATATGAGGGAAATGGTAAGAAAACTAACATTAGAATGACCTCTTTGAAAGTGATGTGGATCATATTTATGAATATTTATTTATGGCTTTTTATGTTCAGCTGAATTTATTTATTTAATTTGATTTGATTTTGCAATGCTTTTTTCTTTTCATTAAGGCATATGAGCACTCTAATGCATAGAAACTTGACTAGAAAGTTAATGGCTTATGTGCTTGTTCAGTGTTGAATAGTAGTAGTAGTAGTAGTAGTAGTAAATCTGCATTCGAATTAATAATAGGATAAAAAGATCCATTAAGTGAATTTGGCTTCCGTTTCCTTATTATTTTCGCAGTTTTAGTGATGGAAGATTTACAAAAGTTTGCAAATCTTCATCTGTAAAAGTAAGCATATAACAAGATTGAAAATATATAGAAACAGATGCCACCGAGTGGATTTCTTCTTCTCCGGTCAGTGATGATGATAATGATAACAGCAAATCCCGTAACAGAAGCAATTACAGCAGCCACTAAAGCAAACAGAACCGAGATTCCCCCATGGCATCAGCGTCGCGTAAAGAACGTTCTTAATCGCATGTAAACAAGAAAACGTTTTATTAAAGCATCTATTCATTGCTTGAACTTCCCTCTTAGTCTTAAGTTCACTCTTAATGGCAAAGCGTCTTTTTTTTCTTTCTCTCTTTCTCTCTCTCAAGATGATTGACTTGGGTGTTTGTTTCTCACAGAAGGTAAGTCAGAATTCTTTCTTGCTCACCAAAAAGAGGTTGCATACAATTTCATGCCAAAACGATGGAATTTCTTTGGCACAGGGATTTAAAATACTTGGACTTCCTTCTCCTCAGAATGGGAAGGAGTCTTAATATTTTTCTGAACCAAGATGGAGATTGCACCACCACCAGAGGGAGATTGCAGTAGTTTTCTTTTTTCTTTTCTTTTTTTTGTTTTTATCTTCAGAAAAGAAAGAAAGAATTCAGAGATATATTTGCAACAGATAGAAATTGAGTTGTTTTCTGAAGATGGAAATTCCTACTTTCCCTTTAGCGAGAAATAGTAAGAATTTTTTCCTTTTCTGAAATTTCTGAAGCCTTTTCATTAGGATTAATGCCATAAAGGTATTTTTATACGCCAAGGTGGAAGATACAATGATTCGTTGTCTTCCAAAGTGATGGTCGTAAGTTTTTCCTCAAACTGCATTGTGATCCGAAGGACTTTCATCAACCAAGATTGGAAGTCGGAAGTATTTTATTTTTCCACGGGCGGAGGTTGGAAAGTTGTTTTTAACTAGATAAAGGTTAGAAGGATTTTTTTTTTACCAAGAGATATGGAAAAGGGGCTTTTTCCCATCACCAAGATGAAGATGGCAAGTTATTTTTTTGTTCAATTTAGATTGAAAGTCCTCTTTTGTTGTAAACCGAGGAGGCGGTTGAAAAAAGCCAAGGAATACTCTAGTGCTTCGAAATTGCCTCTTGAGTAGTTTCCCAAATTCATTGCTGACGCTTATCCCGGATAAGGCTTCCCGTAATTACCCTTAGCCCTTGGCGATAAGGCGGTTCAAGGAATGTATGAGTAATGATTGTATTATTATTTGCCCTTTTATGCACTCACAGTCGTCTGTGTAATTTTATATCTTATAAATTTGCTCATTTATGCATGTGGGATTGTTGCATTATGTTTGAACATCTTAGAATTTATGAAAGTGATTCCAAGAAAGAGGCCGCCGATGCTCTCCAGTGCCTTCGTACCTTCCCAAAAATGGTGGTCCAAGGAATCAGGGATGAGAGGTTGAATATCATTAAGAGATAAGCCTCATTACCCTTAAAGCTACTTCCTAAATCTATGGCTTGATTGCTGACTGTAATGAACTACGGCGCTAATGACCCCTTAATTACAGCAGTGCCTTTAGAAGGTGGTCATGAA
Source organism: Macrobrachium nipponense (assembly GCF_015104395.2). Lineage (NCBI taxonomy): Eukaryota > Metazoa > Arthropoda > Malacostraca > Decapoda > Palaemonidae > Macrobrachium > Macrobrachium nipponense. Next base: position 22,843,684 of record NC_061105.1, on the reverse strand, counting down.
TACGGAGGCGTCAGGTGTAATGAATTCTTCTTTTGAAGTTCACGGTCTGTGGTTTCTTTGGCTGAGGTGAAACAGAAGGACTTGTGATTGTGAAGGTGTCCTGTATATATTTCAGCTTTTGGTTTGTTGATTCCCTCAGTGTACAAGTTCCTGTGTGTGTGTGTAAACTATGAATAGTATTAAGTTAAACATTCTTTGATTAACCAATGATCTAGCTGAACCTGCAGAGGTTTCAATTGTTTATGAAGGTTTAGAAGATGAAAACTTGGGTTCCATTTGTTTATCCCTTGATTCAAGTTGTACTTATGTTTTTGGTGCATTCCGCACATTAATTCATTTTCAATGAGAGAGAGAGAGAGATCGAAGAGAAGACGAGGAGAGAGAGAGAGAGAGAGAGAGAGAGAGAGAAGAGAGAGAGAGAGAGAGAGAGAAGAAGAAGAAGAAGCGTTGGCGTAAACAAAACATTAATCCGATATTGTATGATGGAATGGGAGTTCGACTCGGGGATATGAAAGTTTGCTCGAATTCGACACTGGATAGGCACAAGCCTGGTTTTAACTAGAAATATTTCAGAAGAGAAAGAGGTCTTAAACTGTTGCCTGTCTTAAGGAAGCAAAATATATTTTGAGTCCGTTCTTCCAGTGCACAGATATAAACACGCCATTACTCAACATCGACAACGTTAAACAAAGTCTGGACATATTTGAAGGGAAATGGAAACCAGAAAGATGATGCAATGAATGTTAATGGGCGGTGAAAGAAATACGATGGTGGCAGGATAAGAGACGAGGTGTCTTACAATAAATGAAATATAAAAGAAATGTTGAACTAACTCTCCTTTATAGAAGTGATGTGTGAATACTGAATAACACAAATGATAAAAAAAGGTGTACCTATTGAAATGAACTCTTTTGTGATAAATGTGACATAAGAACTGAAAGTGTGAGAAATACTCACATATGACAAAGTTGTAAAAATGTTGTCGTTGTTGAAAGGGTGAGTCACTGTGCTTTCAGATCGTTTGGTGGCGTTGAGATAATAGGAAGATATATGAAGGTCATATGGTGGAAATTTTAAGCTAAAAGGGTTCAACCTCAATTCGACAGTTACAGTTTGCATGTGGCAGTGAATCCTGTGCTGTTTTTCTCTAGCTCAATGTTATGGGAAGTGGCTTAATTTAATATATATATATATATATATATATATATATATATATATATATATATATATATATATATATATAGTATATATGTATATATATGTATATGTATATGTATATATATATATATATATATATATATATATATATATATATATGCAGAAGCCAGGTACTATGTCGTACCTCTAAGTAAATGGGGATACAATCCAGAATGAAGTAAATCCTCTTGTAGTTTAAAATATATATTTCTTGTACAGGATTAAAGCTTTCGACCATCAACTGTGGTCTTGTTCACTAAAATAGTGAACAAGACCACAGTTGATGGTCGAAAGCTTTAATCCTGTACAAGAAATATATATTTAAACTACAAGAGGATTTTACTTCATTGTGGATTGTATCCCCATATATATATATATATATATATATATATATATATATATATATATATATATATATATAATCATGTATGTATGTAAATAGATTCTTCTGTTAAAACAGGATACGTCTCGAAGTATAAAAGGTCCATTAAAATACTCTGGTTTAAAGCTAAATACTATATTTCAGTGGACTCGCCGCTTCCACCCTTATTAAGCAGTGAATGACAGGAGTTTCATTAGCGAAAGACATAGTGTGAGATATGCCCTTAGGTGATGCCTGGTGTCACCCCTAAGACGGCGTTGTTTCTG
>NC_061105.1:22811839-22836839 GCF_015104395.2 Macrobrachium nipponense | reverse complement strand
TTGACAGATTTAGGAAAGCAAACGGATCTCGCAGACCCTCTAATCTTACAGTGTTGGCATAAAAGTTAAACATTCGTAGTTTCGAACAGACAGAAAAGAATCTCTCTCTTTTTACATTCTATGTTGATGTATATATTCTTTTACAACACGTATTGCGAAATCTGAACACACATTTTAAAATATCCTATTCTAAGCTATCTAGGAATCTGAAAAAATATTGCAAAATTCTACATGACCTTTCAAAGAGGGGAAACATGCATTTTGAAAGTAGCAACATATATAATATATTATATATATATATATATATATATTATATATATATATATATATATATATACATATATATATATATATATATATATATATATATATATATATATATTATATATACATATATATATATATATATATATATATATATATATATATATATATATATATATATATATATATAATTTTTTAGTCGATAAGAAATGTGTGTATTCAGGTTTACTTAATAGTCAGCCATGTTCGTATTCCCACACATATACTGATGGATAAATACTTCAAAATACAGGTTGTTCCAGCTCCTCCAGCCTATTTTACTTAAGTAAAACTGGACCAACCTATTCAGCGGCAATGACAAGACTGGAGATAAAAGGTAGAAACTAAGAGAGGCACAGTGTGCCAGCAGAGGTTTGGCTGTTCAACAAGGGGTCGAGCCGTTTGATCATTAACGATTCTAAAATTGTTAAATCGTACCTATTAGAAGCTCGTCCTACAACTGTAAAGTCCTTATTTTCAATGGAGGTTTTACATATTTTAGAATGATTTCTAATATTAGAAAACTCTGGGTTTGCAATTTTGCTGCCTGTCCTATAGCTTACTCCACGATGTGAATCTATGCGTACCTTCAGAAGCCTCCTGGTGGATCCAATATAAGTTCCTGTATTACATTTAGGACAATTATAGCTATACACACACACCCGGAGGACATATAAGGGCACAAACGATCTTTAAACTTGAATAATGACCCAATGGTAACAGGATTAATGGGAATTAAATTAACCTTAATAGCTCCAAACTTATTTTGGATATGTTGGGAAAATATTTTTCTAAAAGTATCATTTAATAAAAATGGGAACTTACCATAAAAATTCAGTTTAGGAACATTAAAATTTGTAGTTTTTAGGGAGAAGTACTTGTCAAGAATCAAGCGAAGTGTCTTAAAGACCAGTTCAGATGGGAAGCAGTTTTCTTTAAAATATTTGCATAAAAAGGCGATCTCATCTTGGAACAGAAACCAATCAGAAGTTAGCGTTTGAGCCCTGTGGAGGAGAGTAAAAACAGAATTAATTTTAAAATTAAAAGAACAGAAACTATAAAAATTTGACCTAAGCCCGTGAACGTTCTTTTCCTAAAAATCGTGATGTTGAAAGTATTATTTTTTAGGATTAATTTCAAACTAGTAGACACCATTATTCTCTCTTCCCCCCCCCCCAACAAAACGTGAAGCCAAAGATAAAAAGGCAAAGCCATTAGAGGGAAGGAGATGATCTGTGTACTAAATGATTTCTTCCAAAACAAGTCACCTACAGATGTTCTCAACATTTTCTTTTCATCTCAGGGAAGGTTAGATTAATAAAAGATATACATCAATAAACAGTGATGAAAAATTCATGACAGTAAGTGGATGTTGAAGAGCCACTAATGCTCTGTAAACAGTGGACTCCCGGTAAGGTAATCATGAGTTTTGTTTTGTCTCTCTCTCTCTGGTAAAATGTTGTGTGTATTTGGGAATAAAGCTAATAAGAAAATATTGAAAATCGGGTGGCAGGATGAAATTAGACATGGGGACATAATGAAGTGAAAGATGAGGCAATCAACAAAGGGATATGGAGATGGCATGGGCGTGTCTCTCCTGCAACCCTGTTAGACAAGACATCTCAATATCGCCCGGGATTCTATAGGCGCCCGAAGCGTTAGAAGACCCAAATCTCATTGGATGGGAACTGTGCAACGGGAGGCTGAAGCTGAGTGGAGATTTGTGAGAGAAAGCACAGAAAGGACATGAATTGCCGAATTTCATAGCAAAAATGATGATACTACTTTCTGTCGTTCGATTTGATATATTGTAGTTATTGTTAAAATCGTTTAGACAATGTTGTAGTGAGGAAATGGGGACAGAGTAGACAAATGTACCTTACTTTTTTTTCTAGCACAGCAATAGTTTCCGAGAAACTGACGATTTAAATCACAAACAGCAGATAAATTATTGGTTGTGGTCGTGTCTTTGACAATCGACATAAATCAAATGAATAAAAGTCTCTTTGAAGAGATTCATTATTTATATGAGTCATCCAAGAAGCCGCTGGACTAAAAGAAACCAAGAATTATGATTTTGTATTTTGTGATTGTTATATGAAAATAGCTTTTATCTTTTGCTCTGTTTCAGGGCTGACCTATAGTGGATGAAGGATGGATTGGCAAGCGTGTTTGATTTGCCAACAAAAAAAACAGTGAGAAGTTGAACTTTCCCTTGAAGGCCCATGCAGGCCTCCTAGTGCTCCTACTCTTTCTATTTTGTTTATAATTGAATAGATATAAAAATACAGAAGTGTGTTGAATGAATGCGGCAACGTATTTGGTTATTGAAGAAGGAGCGAGTCAAGTGCCAATCACTGCCAAGATCATCCGTGCGTTTCGAAGTGCACAAAGCAATTACAAAGCCATGGAAGATGCAAGAAAGAGAGCTTAAGAAGAAAGTCAGAAGAATGAAGAAAAACAAAAAGAGGAGGAAGGGCCGCTTAAATTCAAGAGGAAACAAGAAGAGGCAGACCTATGGGGAAAAAGATTACCGTAACATGAGATTGAAAATCAAGAAGACTTGTGAATGAAGCCAATCAGAGATTGAACGAAGTTTGCAGTCAAGAAAATCGTTCCTGCAGAAATAGCTGCTGCTCTGGCTCTTTTAGGAGTGCCAAGTTGGAGACGTCATCTGTTGAACCGAGGATAATTTCAGATGAAATTGCTTCTCTAAACAAGAATGGAAAAACTTGATTGATAGTGCATCTCAGTGACTGGCAAATTATTGAAGTAATTTAGTTTGAGATGCTAATGTATTATGAAGCTCATTATATGCACACTCTTTTTGTAACTATTGATATTTCATCTGACTTATTTTACCTTCTTGATTGCATATTACCTAAGTATTATTGAATGTTAGTCAAAATCTTATTTCACTGAAAATCTGAAGTGGATAATGTTGGGTAATTGAATCAAATAAATTAATAAAAAGAATGTGAACCCGAATTCAAGGGAATAGTAACTTTGTTTCATAATTGGTTATAAAACCGAACAACCTTATTACTAATTTGGTCAAGGATGGGCTTAGTTGGGGTTCCCTCTTTTAAATTTAAAAAAAAGTATTTATTTGATCTAGAGGATCAAGTAATATCTGCTTACTTGTACCGATTGATTATTCTTTGATGATAATCCCATTGGAGATGTACAAACCTTTGCAAGTGTAACTGAATGAAGAAAATTAAATGTCAATTTCATATAAACTGCTGCTCAGTGACTGAACATTAAGCCTTAATCCTTTGTACCATATTTGTTGTAAGTGATGGCGTCTATTATACTACCTAATAATACTATGCAATCCTAAATTTATGTTGGTGACGTTTTGAATATACAGTAATTACAGTTTGCATTTGATACCATTCTTCTATTGTTGTCGCCATCTTAGTTTCCTAACAGGATGATAACTCAGTTCAAAATTGCATAACAATTATGGTGAAAGATCATGTGCATTTTTGTTTAATTACAGATTTACTTTGGTTTGCATATATAAAAAATATATTTAGCATTATCCGCTGGCAGAGAGACATTTTAAAAAAGCAAAATGTATCTGAGTAAGTCAACCATAATCTGCGCAGATAAAATGTCCTTTTCATTGCCTCATACAACCTGCTCTCTTATGGATAAGTTCTTCATCCACTTTTCTTTCATACAAATTCTTTGTAGATAGCCTGTTTGGATTTCTGTACCTTTAATTTACCTAAATAAGACAAATTGATCAATAAAGATTAACCATTAGTAAGCCGAACAAACTTTTTGAGCTGATATATTTGCAACGTCATCATTTTTGATACATGTCACGTGAGAACATCAGCTGAGATTGATTTTGTGGATCCTATCAAAAATTGTTGTTACAGGACCTAACAAACATCTCCACAAAGTTTGGTGCTTTTGCCCTCTCTGTCTCCTTCATTTTGCTTACAGCCCTCACTATTGGGGAAACTATAATAATTAGTTGAATTTATCCTCATTTCTGGAGTTGCAAACATTTTTGCATCAAAGTTAGACGGTGAATGAAGGAAACAAATGCGGGAAGAAATCAAATTCATTACAATACACTGAAAATGCTTTGACACACACACATATACATACATACATATATATATATATATATATATATATATATTATATATATATATATATATATATATATATATATATATATTATATATATCTATATAATATTTTTTTCTTGTCCTTGAGAGAGAGAGAGAGAGAATGACTAAAAATCATCATTTCAACATTTATCATGTAAAAGCATTCATTCTCGGTAGGGTGAACACTGTTCCCAATCATTCATAAACAGGTTTTGAATTAGGTCTTTCATCAATTGCCTAATAAAAATAATAAATATAAATGCTTATGAAAGCTGTTTGGTGGGATGTGGGCAAGTTTAGGATTAGGAAGTTGAAGGCCGAACAGAAGGTGATGGGGGGGGGGGGGTGGGGGGGGGGGGGGTCGGTGGTTGGTCGACGGAAGGTTAAATTTGAATGCCTTTTTCATCGAGGCTTTTTCGGTGAATCACTCAGGATTTGCTCGAGGGAGAACTTCGAATTGTGACGGGAATTTTTTATATCCTGAATTTCCTCTTTCTAGAAATCCTAGTAAGATGTCTTCCTGGTTTGTGATTTATGTGCATGTCTGTTTTGTGTACTTGTTTCTTTTTAGATACATATTTATTTACTCATTTTGTTTGTTGTTCTTATTTATATATGTATCTACCTTAATCAGTGGTTTTACCTATCTATTTCTACTCATTTCTGAATAATACTTCGTTTCTCATCGGCTTGCTTCTGATAAGTTAGACCAAATCGATCTCCGAATCAAAGGACGGGAGATGTTTATTTTATTTCAAAGGAGCTAATCTGCAGTGCAGAGTATATCAGTTATATATATTTTTTCAAGGTTAAATGTTTTAATAAGGTTTATTATATTTTCCTACATTTATTTGTGTTTCTACAATTAATTTGGCTTAATATTTCTCTTGAGTGATTATTTCTACACCTTATTAAAATTTTTTATAATAATTCGTCATCATTTAATTCCATAAACTGAATATTTTCAATAGGTAGAAATACTTTCAAGTGACGTAGTTATTCCCAATAGCTTGGTAAGTTTATAGTTTACAGTTCTATTAAAGATTAATACCTATTGCACACGATCCCCCCCCCCCCTCTCTCTCTCTCTCTCTCTCTCTCCTCTCTCTCTCTCTCCTGTACTCGAGACTGGTTTTCAGTTTTTTTTATGGTAGTTTGTGGATCAATGGCATTAAACTATACATCAGTTTTTTTTAAAATTAGCAGTGTTGATGGGTGCGAAGATATGTTGTGAATGTTACTTGTATTTAAGCAAGTTATAGAAAAATCCGTTAAGGGCTAATATCAGGTCATCACTGTCTTATTCTTTTCAGTTTATAAACATATTACCATGAAGTAAAACTATTCAACCTACGATGACAATAACTAAGTTTTAACCTTAGAAAGTATATCTAAGGATCGTTCGAGTCATGTAGTTTCTGTGGCTCTTTGCTTTTGATACATTCGTAATGACTTGTTATAAATATCGGTACATTATGTACCACTTGAAATAAATTTATCATGCCTCAGAAAGGTTCTAAAGAACGCGCACAGTATCTGTAATTTTTTATTTTTTATTTTTTATATAGCTAAATATTTTGGTTTCCACTAACTTCAACTTATTTATATCTTATTTTTTTTAAGCAAACTTCAATAATCTTATATTCAATTTTAAGGTGACACTAATATCTTCTTCCTGTTAAGGAAAGAAAAGCAGTAGATGAAAAAGACAGAGACAAGATGACTTTGTTAAGCGAGAAAGTGAATCCAGCACAAACGTACTTTGACATGAGGGACAAAGACTCACAGGGAATTTGTTTTATTTAAAGAATGTCTCATGTTTTACCTCTGAGGCTTTTAACAGACACTTGAGACATTTGTTGCTATATTGCCTGTAATGCCACTGATCAACTTCCAAGTAATTTTCGTATCTGTCTGATTAATGGATGGCCGTTTTCAAATACAGTGAGTCATGTTTTGTTGAAGCCTCGCTGTCTCTTTTGACATAAGAGGAGGGGCAGAAGGGAACAATGATTCATCAGTCCCTCTGAGACTTGTAGATGATCTTTCTCTCTCGAAGGAAATAACGGAAAGTTCTGGAAAGGAATATCCTGGTGCGACATCGTAAAGAAAGAAATGTTCCTAAGGAGAGAAAATAAAGAAATGTCATTTCATGTGACGGAAATGAAACTTAGAAATAAACCAGGGTTTACTTTTGGAAGGAGTAACTTAATCATTATAGCTGTCATAAGAACGTTCTTGTCGCAAATATAGATAGAATAGGTAAGTAATGACAGAGTAGGAGAATCAGGAGGAGGAGAAAAGAACCAGACGAATAGAATGAAAGAATCCTATCTCGGGAACAGAGCAAAATCTCTTCATAGAAAATCAGAAAAGGAAGTGAAGTCATTTTCTGTTCAGGAAATAAAGAGGAAAATAATACAACATTTTGTGAGAGAAAAGAGTGATAATATTTCTTCCAAAGCACAGTTAGGTGAAGACAGTGAAGAAATAAAAAAAAAGTTCACTAAAGGGGAATATAGATTTTTCTAATGGAAAATAATTAGGCAGGTTTTTTCCACACACATTAATGAACCTTAGTTAATGGCCTGTGAGGCGATGAAGGTGATATTTCGAACATTTTCGGAGGATGGGAATTCATTGGAAAAAAAAGAACATTTATTTACAGAAACACGTCCTGTGTGTTTGTGTGTGTGTGTGTATGTGTGTGTGTGTGTGTGTTTGTGTAGAATGAAAGTCAGTATTCTTCTGATCTGAACGATCCCTTGAAAGCTTCCACCTATATTTTAAACTTAGGCCCTTTATTTATAATATAAGTCTGGTAAACCAGTGGGGAAATTTCTATGTTTACTATTATTATTATTATCATTATTATTATATTGCCGCTGTTCCAGCTGAAGCTGCAGGCGTTTTTATCTTTATTTAGTTTTATTGTAAGTCTTTTTTACTTCTATGGTACAATATGTTATTATTTTTATAGCCGTAAATACCTCTTTTGTCTTTGTTTTTTCCCTTATTTTATTCCTCTCAATACCGTCCTTCGAAATTATCAGCATTTCATACCATCTGTCAAAGTCTTCTTTTGGTAACATTTAATCCCAACTAATCCTTTTGGGTTCCAACTTCGTGGTTAGGAAAAGGAAGAAGAGAACGTCTCGGTTAACCCAACAATGAATAGGAGGAAATAGAGAAAAAGAAGATATGGATAAATAAAAGAATGGTACAATTTGTGGGATGAATGAGTGAAAAATGGAGAATCTTTAAAGAGACAGGCAGACAGACAGACTGACTGACAAATGACTGACTATTAGGTTCTTCAGCACAAAGGTTGAAAGGGCCTAGAGATACACCATGCATCATTATTTGCCTTTGCAGCATTGAGAGAGACTGTGTCTGCTTGCTTTACACACACACACACACACACACACACACACACACAATGCAAACCCAACGGGCAACATTTTGCAATCCATGTTGGTTCGTAGACCCGATCAGCTAACATCTGATAGGAACCAGAGACAACCTGGATGAAGGTCGGAGGTTTAATTTACTTAAGTGCCCTTACAAGGATATTTTTGTTCTTTTTGTTCTATCCTGTGATGTTGCGCCCCAAAAACGTCACCAAATACCCGTTCTGACAGAGGTCGAATTTATATACGTAAATTATCTTCTTCTCTTCCTCAAGGGCAATGCTCCAACTTTACCCTAGTATTCTGGCCTTGATGTCATTACTGATTATATATATATATATATATATATATATATTTATATATATTATATATATATATATATAATAGATATATAAATATATATATATATATATATATATATATATATTATATATGAATAATTATCACATCGAACCGTGTCCATTTATATATCAATTCAAGCTGCAAATGTCCTTTAAGTATCTAAATTCACTTTATTTACCTCCCAAACCAAATGATATATTTTCATATATGTACCGAGAATCGTCGCGCGGAGGGGAAAAAAATATTTTTTTCAAAAATTCACCATAAATCGAGATATTGTTCTAGAGACTTGCAATTTGTTTTAAAATGAAGATAAATGATTGAATATTACTAGACTGTAAGATGTTTATGTTATAAAAGCGTTTTTTTGACCTTTTCGGTTGAGGTCAAAGTTGACCGATCGTAGTTTTTTTTTTTTCGTACTTATCGTACTTTATATGCAAATATTTCAAAAATGATAAATGCTACAACCTTCCAAAATTTTTTGTTATATTGTGCATGGTTTTGCGCACATTTATATATATAAACCTTTAAAAAAAGCGTAATATGAAAAGGCTCAAATATTAGGAGACTGTGACCTACGCGTTTCAGAGATTTTCGGCCGAGAATCGGCGCGCGGAGGGGAAAAAAATATTTTTTTCAAAAATTCACCATAAATCGAGATACTGTTCTAGAGACTTGCAATTTGTTTAATATGAAGATAATGATTGAATATTACTAGACTGTAAGATTTTTATGTTATAAATGCGTTTTTTGACCTTTTCGGTTGAGTCAAAGTTGACCGATCGTAGTTTTTTTCGTACTTATCGTACTTTATATGCAAATTTTTCAAAATGAGAAATGCTACCAACCTTCCAATATTTTTTGTTATATTGTGCATGTTTTTGCGCACATTTCCATATATAAAACTATAAAATAAGCGTAATATGAAAAGGCACAAATATTAGTAGAATGTGACCTACGCGTTTAGGAGATTTTCGGCCGAGAATCGGCGCGCGGAGGGAATAAAAATATTTTTTTCAAATATTCACCATAAATCGAGATATTGTTCTAGAGACTTGCAATTTGTTTTAAAGTGAAGGTAAAAGATTGAATATTACTAGACTGTAAGTAATTTGCTTACCCCCCCAAAAAAAATATTATAATATATATATATATACGTTTATATATATATATATATATATATTATATATATATATATATATGGTATATGTATATATATATTTTTTTTTTTATTCGTAAAATATATATATTACATTCTTCGATTCTGTACCAATACATAAATAAAAGGAATGCAGGTGCACTTCTCTTTTCGCATACAATGAAATGTCTTATTATTATTTTTATTTTCATGCACACATTCACATATATAAAAAAGTTGTAATAAAATATACAACAAATAAATATAAAATAAATGCAGAATACTCACTCGTAATCCTGACTCTTCGTTTCTATTCTTGTTTTTCTCCCTCCTCCATTGAAGAGTCTTGCATTTTTTTCCACTCGACATGACGAGGTACAGGTGGAGGAGGAGACGACGCGCGCCCTTACTGCTGATGTACCCGGCGGCCCCGTGCGCCCTCCGCTGTCGTTTAGGGGGCGCGCTCCAATACATGACCTTAGTGTGTTACTTTCGGTCACACTCCCTATCCTGCAAAGAGCAACTTTGCAGAGACGACAGAAGAACCGGGGTGTCTCTCCTTCTGCCATTCATATGCACACCCGTCACCGTTTCTGCCTTCCGCCCTTCCTTCTAAGGCCTCCAGTATGTGTTCCCCTGGCTGCAGCCGACACGCAGGGTCCACTACCCGACGAGAAGCGGTGCTGGCGGGGCCGGCCAGCAAGAGGGGCGTCGTCATCAGGGGCGGCGGCAGCAGGGGCGTCGTCAGCAGGGGCGGCGGCAGCAGGGGCGGCGGCAGCAAGAGGCGTCCGTCAGCAGGGGGCGGCGGCGCAGGGCGTCGTCAGCAGGGGCGTCGGCGAGCAGGGGCAGGCGGCAGCAGGGGCGGCGGCAGGTCGAGCGAAGTTGGCCCTCCTACCTGCCCTTTCCTCTAGGGGCAGATCTGCAGCTCGGGGCAGGGGGTCAGTTATGGAAGGCCACTCATCGGGATCGAAGTTGATGAGGGCATTCCCGGCTACCTCTAGAACTGTATGTGGGTCAACCTCGGAAGATTGTCACCGCGGTACCCACAGTACAGTATGTAGGCATTTTGGAGGGCCAACTGAAGGATGTATTTGAGGAGTCTTCTGTGTCCACCTTCTGGTTCTCCTGGCGAAGGATAGTACTGGATGAGCTGATCAAAGAGATCAACTCCTCCCTATTGTGCCTGTTGTAGTGCCCAATGACAGTAGGCCGCTCGGTACGGAAACTCCTCAAACACAACTCGGCCCTGTCGACGTGTCTTCTTCCGCTGTATCGATCTCTTCTTGGATGGGTTCATGACTCGTCGTAATCATGGGGACGAGTCGGACACCCTTCCAACAGTATGACGAAGACAGCGCCCTTCCGCCGCCACTCTGTCTCTCCTCTCGCCAGGTGTTGCGGATGACTAGCGAACCTCTTGAGGACATTCGGGGCCCCACGCACCAACCGAAGGGTACCAGTTGACGTGAACACCTGACTTCATACAGTTCCTGGGCCAGGGATACCGAGTTATAATAATTATCCATAAACAGGTGATATCCCTGGTTACGGAAACGTCCCACAAGATTGAATACAGTGTCACGCAGCGTGGAGAAGACCCGGTATACACTGAAAAGTCCACAACGTATCCAGTGTTGGCCTCGGTAATGAGAAAGAATTTCACACCATATTTCTTTGGCTTCTTGGGGTATACACTTTTATACTAAGACGTCCTTTGTAAGGCATCATCCCCTCATCCAAGACAGGTTCTTTCCAGAATCACGAGATTACTACACCGCTCACGATATAATCCAACACTGTGCTCACTAAAATGAGGTCGATCACTGTTATTCCGGGGTGGCCCTTCGGTTGAAGGCGTTGAAGTACCTGTCCATCGCCAGGAAATTATCACGGGACATAACGCCAGGCACATTCGGCATACATAAAAAATAATTTCTCCTCCAATATTGCCTGACGTCGACCAGCAGGTGTCAAACCAAAATAAATGTGGAGCCCCAAAAAAATGTGCCATGTCAATGAGGTTGCAACCCCGCCAGTAATACGACAAGGTCGTCTTCAGCTCATACCGGCAGTACCGAGCGTAGTCCACCGTCTTGTGTACCAGGTATTCCAGCAATTCCCGCGTCAGGAAAAGCTGGATGAACCCCAAAACAGTCAGGGGTACTGGTACGGTCATCCCAGGGGTTGCCGTGAAGGGTGCATGTTAGGAGGGGTGGGGTCCTCCGTCCACCCCTCGTCACTCTCCGACGACCGACCTTCACCTTGGCTGGCGCGATGAGCCGACCTTCTACGTGCCCGTGCGCGCGCACGCGCACGGGTGCGGGCACGATGACACTACCCCCCCCCCCCCCCCCTCCCCCCCCCCCCCCCCCCCGTTGCCCATCACCCTCACTTAGGCCCTCACTTTCTGTATCGTCCTCTGTCTATAAAACTTGAGCCCGTATCCCCACCCTCCCCCTCCTCCTCAGATTCCCCCTCGTATGCACTGAATTCGAGCTCACTTTCGGATGTGAGGCTCGAAACTGGACATTGGGGGCAAATATTCATCCTCACTTTCATCGGGACTGATTGTCCTCATCACTCGATGACCATCCGCCATCAAATGAGGACTTGCGACATGTTCCCGATCAAGCTGTGAAAGATATTCGTCTATGTCCCTTGGTTGGAGGCCTCCCAAATGCCTACGAATGCCCCTAAGGACGCCCACATGCTTCCTAGGGGTAACCAAAGGCATACGATGTGTTCCCGAAACACTTTCAGCCACACATGGCCGCACAGAACGGCCTTGAGGCGTGGTCCATGCTGGGTGCTTGGCCCCTCGCCAGTCATCCAGGTCCAAAACTCGCCTTACACGATCCCTTCCGACGGGTAAAACGCGCCTTTCACAGTTCACACGTCGTTGAGACATATCTAGGAATGTCCTGTAGCAATACAAATGCTCAAAGTCTCGCACAAGTCCAGAAAAACACGCTTTTCACGAAAGATCGCTCTCGGATGGTGCGCTACTGATGCTGGCTGGAGCGAGAAGAAGGGATATCGCGCATGCGCACCTGGGTCACGCTTCAAAACAAAACAAGGCCTTGATCCGTGAACTCATAGCATTCCCCAAGGCGCGTGATTCAAAAGTTTTAGGCTGGTAGGCCTATAAGTATTTTTCCGCGAATTTAAAAAAAAACAAAAAAATTTCTTTGTTATGTCGACGTAAAATACGTCCAGTCGGCACCCGACAGACAATTTATCTCGACGTAAAATACGTCCAGTCGGCGTTTAAGGGTTAATTTGCACTTACTTAGAATTCTTTTCGAGTTTCATTGTTATTTAGCACTTGTAAATTAATTTCCAAATTTTAATTTTGCCTAACACTTTTGAATTTTGATTGACTTAATTTTCTTGAATTTTGTGATAAATTAATTTTGATTTAATTTTACTTAATTGATTCAAGAACTAATTAAACTTTGCTTTGTTTTCAAGTAACAGTAATTTTCCCTGATATTTTGAATTTCACTTATAATTTTAAGTTTAATAATAAATTTTTGTATTTAAAATTTTTATAAGTTTCTTTTATACACCAGTATTTATATATGATTATATTTAACTTAGGTATAAACATAAAGTGGTAAATGATCTGTTTTCCTTTAATTTACTTAAAGTAAGTTAGAACCAGAGAAGTACTTAGACTTCTGAAATCTGGGAAATACTTGTTAATGGAGTCATGCCCTTTAATTAATTTAATTACTTACAAGATTACCTCACACCTGTTTTGATGAACTTAGTCTGATTTTCTGCAATACTGGTAAGTTGTTTAAGGGATCACTGTTGCCTTTAGAGTATTCAGTCGTTTATTACGTCTGGCTGTTGTGAGGTAACAATTAATGAATGGTAAGTGTAGTAACCAGATACTTGGCACTTGGTAGAGCAGAAAGCTGGTTGTAATTTAATGTTCTTCACAAAGTTCAATCAGAAAAAAGGTATACAGAAATCCGAAAAGGAATTTCGCTTTGATTTTCGAAAGAGAATATCCGTGAAAAGTGAAATAAAAAACTGGTCAGTCAGTCGAGAGCACTGAGCGAAAACGTTGGATATAAAATGTCGCATAGAGAGCTGTAAGGGGATTTTTACCCTTATTTTTTATTTTATTTATTTGTTTTTATCTATCGCCTGTCTTTCATCTATCGCCTGTCTTTCATAATGCAGTGAAGATGATCCAGTATCTATTATCAATGTTACATTCTCTCTCTCTCTCTCTCTCTCTCTCTCTCTCTCTCTCTCTCTCTCTCTCTCTCTCTCTCTCTCTCTCTGAAGAATATCTTCAAGAAAATTGATAAAATACAATAATTATATTTACGCTTTCTTAAACTTTCTTTTTCATACACTTTTACCGTTGGGTTTACACAATAGACCATTCATAATATGCCTTTGATGTTTGTGCATTACACATTATATTCCTCGTAATATTCTTCAATAAACTGCTTAACTGAATCAACAATCATTTGGTTATGAGATGGTTACAGAGACAAACACATCCCCCCAATAATAGCTATAATACAAATCTTCATACTTAGTGAAAAGTCAAAATGCAGAGAAGTCACAAAATAAGATCTGCAAAGAACGAAGTAGTGAGATGAATGTGATAATAATACGGATGGTTGAAATACAGTGCATTTTGAGAGAGAGGAAAAGAGAGGAGAGAGGAGAGAGAGAGATAGAGAGAGAGAGAGAGAGAGAGAGAGAGAGAGAGAGGAGAGATAGTAAAAAGAGGAAATAAGGAGGAAGAGAATAGTTTGGCGGGTGGAAAAATCGTTGCAGTTTGCTGAGTAAATAAAAAAACAAAAATTCATAGGTGTGTGTGTATATATATATATATATATATATGAATAATTATCACATCGAACCGTGATCCATTTATATATCAATTCAAGCTACAAATGTCCTTTAATATCTAAATTCACTTTACCTCCCAAATGATATATTTTCATAAATGTACCGAAGGGGAGTTTTAAGTTGATAATAATTTCGTCCCCCCATGGGATCGAACCACCGTCCATGTGGACGGGGACGAATCAGGACAGTTACGTGACGCTATCCAATCAGCCAACAGAGACGCGTATAAGTTCATATCGATTCTGACCTTACAAATCACCCTCGATCTGGTTGCTTTCGTAATTAGAATTGATATGAAACCCCGTCTACCATGTTGGCCAATTCGAGCGTTTGACGACAACGTAGCCTTTGTTATGAATAATTATCACATCGAACCGTGATCCATTATATATCAATTCAAGCTACAAATGTCCTTTAATATCTAAATTCGCTTTACCTCCCAAATCCAAAGATATACTTTTTCATATATGTACCGAATGGAATAATTTTGTTTCAAGTTGATAATAATTTCGTCCCCCCATGGGATCGAACCACCGTCAAGGTGGACGGGGACGAAATCAGGACAGTCAGTGACGCTATCCATCAGCCAACAGAGACGCTATAAAGTTCATATCGATTCTGACCGTTACAAATCACCCTCGATCTGGGTGCTTTCGTAATTAGAATCGATATGAAACCCCGTCTACCATGTTGGCCAATTCGAGCGTTTGACAGCACGTAGCCTTTTGTTATGAATAATTATCACATCGAACGTGATCCATTTTATATATCAATTCAAGCTACAAATGGTCCTTTAATATCTAAATTCACTTTCACCTCCCAAATGATATATTTTATATATGTACCGAAGGGGAATTTTTAAGTTGATAATATTTCGTCCCCCCATGGGATCAGAACCACCGTCCAGGTGGACGGGGTGGGACGGAATCAGGACAGTCAGTGACGCTCATCCAATCAGCCAACAGAGACGCTATAAGTTCATATCGATTCTGACCTTACAAATTACCCTCGATCTGGGTGCTTTCGTAATTAGAATCGATATGAAAACCCCGTCTACCATGTTGGCCAATTCGAGCGATGGACAGCACGTAGCCTTTGTTATGAATAATTATCACATCGAAACCGTGATCCATTTATATATCAAATTCAAAGCTACAAATGTCCTTTAATATCTAAATTCACTTTACCCTCCCAAATGATATATTTTCATTTATGTAACCGAAGGGGAATTTTTAAGTTGATAATATATTTCGTCCCCCATGGGATCGAACCACCGTCCAGGTGGACAGGGACGAAACTCAGGAACAGTCAGTGACCGCTATTCCCAATCAGCCAAACAAGAGACGCTAATAATAGTTCATATCGATTCTGACCCTTAAAATCACCCTCGTTTCTGGGTGCTTTCGTAATTAGAATCGATATGAAACCCTGTCTACCATGTTGGCCAACTTCGGAGCGTTTGACAGCACGTAGCCTTTTGTTATGAATAATTATCACATCGAACCGTGATCAATTTATATATCAATTCAAGCTACAAATGTCCTTTAATATCTAAATTTCACTTTACCTCCCAAATGATATATTTTCATATATGACCGAAGGGGAATTTTTAAGTTGAAGTGAAATAATTTCGTCCCCCCATGGGATCGAATCACCGTCCAGGTGGACGGGACGAAATCAGACAGTCGTGACGCTATCCAAATCAGCCAACAGAGACGCTATAAGTTCATATCGATTCTGACCTTACAAAATTACCCTCGATCTGGGTGCTTTCGTAATTAGAATCGATATGAAACCCCCCGTCTACCATGTTGGCCAATTCGAGCGTTTGACAGCAACGTAGCCTTTTGTTATGAATAATTATCACATCGAACCGTGATCCTTATATTTATTCAAGCTACAAATGTCCTTTAATATCTAAATTCACTTTACCTCCCCCCAAATGATAATATTTTCATATATGTACCGAAGGGGAAATTTTTAAGTTGATAATAATTTCGTCCCCCCCAAGTGGGATCGAACCACCGTTCCAGTGGACGGGACGAAAATCAGGACAGTCAGTGACGCTATCCAATCAGCCAACAGAGACGCTATAAGTTCATAAAATCGATTCTGAACCTTTACAAATCACTTTATCTTTGGGTGTCTTTCGATATTAATCACCGATATTGTAAACCCCGTCTACCATGTTGGCAATTCGAGCGTTTGACCAAGCACGTAGCCTGTTATGATAATATCACATCGAACCGATGATCCATTTATATATCACTTCAAGCTACAAATCAAGTCAAATTTCCTTTAATATCTAAAATTCACTTTACCTCCAAATGATATATTTTCATATATGTACCGAAGGGGAATTTTTAAGTTATAATAATTTTGTCCCCCCATGGGATCGAACCACCGTTCCAGGTGGACGGGGACGAAATCAGGACAGTCAGTGATGCTATCCAATCAGCCAACAGAGACGCTATAATTTGTTCATACTCGATTCTGACCTTACAAATCACCCTCGATCTGGGTGCTTTCGTAATTAGAATCGATATGAAACCCGTCTACCATGTTGGCCAATTCGATAAGCGTTTGACAGCACGTAGCCTTTTGTTATGAATAATTATCCACATCGACCGTGATCCATTTATATATCAATTCAGGCTACAAATGTCCTTTAATATCTAAATTCACTTTACCTCCCAAATGATATATTTTCACATATATGTACCGAAGGGGAATTTTTAATAAGTTTGATAATAATTTCGTCCCCCCATGGGATCAAACCACCGTCCAGGTGGAACGGTGACGAAATCAGGACAGTCAGTGATGCTATCCAATCAGCCAACAGAGACGCTATAGAATTCATATCGATTCTGACCTTACAAATCACCCTCGATCTGGGTGCTTTCGTAATTTAGAATCGATATGAACAACCCCGTCTACCATGTTGGCCAATTCGAGCGTTTGACAGCACGTAGCCTTTTGTTATGAATAATTATCACATCGAACCGTGATCCATTTATATATCAATTCAAGCTACAAATGTCCTTTTAATTTATCTAAATTCACTTTACCTCCCAAATGATATATTTTCATATATGTACCGAAGGGGAATTTTTTAAGTGGATAATAATTTCGTCCCCCCATGGGATAGAACCACCGTCCAGGTGGACGTGGACGAAATCAGGACAGTCAGTGACGCTATCCAATCAGCCAACAGAGACGCTATAAGTTCATATTGATATATATATATATATATATATATATATATATATATATATATTATAATATATATATATATATATATAATTGATAGCTGGGTGGCCAAAGTCACTGTTTATTGTTCTTTCCAAACCAGGCAAATCTTGTTGATTGCAAAATGAACAACTCTCGTTTATGTGTCCTCAGCCTGCAGTAATCCCAAGGGTGTCTCTGCACCGGAGTAAAACAAGTCATGTACAAACTTTGGCAGCTTACTGCGCACATTTCATAAACAGGTTGAAAACAGGCCAACATTTCATTGTTAGTCCTAACAGAGTGGGGTACGATTACCCAGCAGTTGTCAAAGCTTCGTACTATTTAGCAACTGTTGATTTGTTTTTAACTTGTTTGTGATATGTGAGAGAGATGTTGCCAACATGTTTGACGATCGGTACTATACTGTATTGTAAAAATTCAGAATTTTAGTAGAATCCATACATTGCAGAAAGGAATCTGTCACTCATTTCATTTGTGTACTAAAATATGTTAGTAACTATCACCTTCTCCCAACCCAATTCACCACAAAGGTATTATTTCCACCCAACATGAGTCTTTTGCCGTTAGCACTCTGAGGAAGGGTTGTAATGGCTGCATATTCCCGAAGTGCACTGAGCGTTCGGCCAGACTCCGGCCCTACAGCCACTGTGGGCGGTGATATCTCACTCTCCTAGCAGACGACGCATTTCGTTCCGCCTTACTGCAAAATTAGAAGGAATGTCCAGAACAGAAATAAAGGACAAAGCCAGAATATGGGACACAGAGAGGTGGAAAGAAGATTTGGAAAATAAAGTGACTGTGAACATATATTAAACGTGGAAAAGAGAAATAAAAGATGAAGAAATTCATGACAACTCTACTGGTTCAGTACTTCTCTTCAAAGCCAGAACCAACTCTCTTAATTTAAATATAGCAAAAAGGCACCAGAATGAGAACACCTGTTGTCCTTTTTGCAATAATACAGTAGAAGACATATTTCATTTCCTTTTATATTGTGGTACTTATAGAGAAGAACGTGTTAAAGTAATAGGGCTACAACAACCCTATGAAGAGAAGGAAAGTGACGTAGTGGGAAAATTTCTATTTTCAGGTAACAACGAAATAAGAAAAGAAACCATATACTTGATGTGGAAAAAAAGAGAAAAAAAGGAAAGAGCTAAACAAATAAACAAAAAAATACCCAAGATTAAGAGGCGCCGTTGCAAAGGCATTGCCTCGACCCATAACTACTACTACTACTCTTCGTTCTCCTCCATCATTAGCTTATTTTGTGGTTTTTATTATTTTTATGTTGTGTAAATATGAAATTGTGATATATATCCATATTTTACGATAGCAATATGCATATTTTGTTATATAAATCAATGTTATTCATAAATTTATTGTAATATGCTGCGAGTTTCGTTTCCGAACGAAGTTTTGTTTACATTCGTCAGCTGATGTGTGGCCTAACTTCAGTGGGCAAAGACATCTCTCTTTCCTTGCAGACGACGGACGACGCATTTTGCATTTCGCTATGCCATACTGCCCTCTTCATTCTTCTCCAGTCAGTTTCGTTCTTATTTTGTTTGTTATGTTTTTACTTATTTTTATGCATGTTAGGCTTTTATATGCTGCCATCTGTGGTCTTTACGTACTACTCACTCGCTATCCCGTTCACTTGTCCTGAGGTGTGACGTCACGAGGTTACGAAATGCTGGAGCTAATTTGCCCATATATATATATATATATATATATATATATATATATATATATATATATATATATATATATATGATATATAGTATAATATATATTCACACCTCAGGACAAGTATTTTCCAAAATAAACAAGTTGAATATATATATATATATATATATATATATATATATATATATATATATATATATCCCCTTTTTTCATACCCTCTCATTTGTTACAACTTTCGGATGACAAGTATCGTATAGGTTCTAGGAACTGCACTGAGCTGAATTGGAATCTGAACGCGTCTTAGTTTCAATTTATTTAGCACTTATAAAGTGAGAATATACTGGACTATATATTTTAGGTAAAATCTGTAAAGTTGGAATATACTGGTTCATTTGTGTTAGAACCTGAGCCAATACTTATAAACTGAAAATATGTTGGTCAATTTACACTAATGTGTAAATTTATTTTTTAAACCCCTTCATGTCCATGTTTGATGTACATAAAAGTTCATTTATACACACTGTACTGCAGTGTAGATGATGGAAAGTGATGAGCAGGTTGTAACAACAGGAAAAACATGAATGGGCTAGAAAAAACAGCAGGCTGCGTGAAGTTCCAAGTTGTGCAAGGCTGCCACCCTTTAGAAGTGAATATATCTGAGAGCAAAAATGAAAGAACACAAACTAAGTAATGAAATTAAGGTCAATGCATCATGAAGTGAAGAGAATTTTTCTGAAGCATACTATCTGAAAAAGGAAGGTTGAGCCTGTACAATTTTGACATATGGAACGAAAATAATACTACAGAAGTGTATGCAAGGGTAAAAATTGAGAAAATCTATAAAAATTAATTTTCATATATGACTAATAATTTCACCAACATTCCTTTACCCAATTCATCAATGCCTCGCACATTTATTTTCCACATTGGCACTGCCTTTAGTGCACTTGATAGGTATGATGTCTCAAAACATGGAATAATACAAAGAGATCGTTTTTCAAAACATTGATCATAAAAAAATAGGATTGCTTTCTCTTACATGAACCATTATCTTTCTTTAAGCAAGATATAGCATACAATACAATGGGGCTTATTGTTTTTGTTGTCATACTGTGCTGGAAAATGCTTTTCTTAACTACATTCCATAGGATTTGAATATCCACCCCTTTGATTTTGTTCCATTTACAGCCTAACCCAGTGTCAATCATTTTCCCCCGACTCTTTTATCAAGCTTATTAGTGGGATTCTGAATATTGTAACATATGTTTGAGTCTACAAATGCAGCATTAACTGTTAGGTGCCAAATGGGTTGGTACCATCTTTTCCTCTTTCTTTTGTAAGGATATGTTGAGCAAAGTTGAAACTTATCATCTAAACCGCCCCCCCACCACTGTTATACGTATTATATTCTGCATGAACAGAGGGCTGGTCAATATTTCCCCGTTGTTTGACTGAATTTTCACCTTATATGTCCTCATAACAGAAAAGACAAACAAAATTTCAAGAGTTAAAGAGAAAAATCAAAAGAGCAAGTTCAGCTGACTGATAAAAACCAAACAATATAAAGTATTTTTGTCATTAGTAAATTCAACATTGTGGTTTATTACTCAATGTGATGTTAACTCTATTAAAAAAAATTTATTTACAATTTCCTTCTCGTATATAGTAGTAAAAGAAAAATAGCAGTTAGGCCACACGTCAGCTAACGAATGTAAACAAAACTTCGGGTTTAGGAAACGAAGCACCTTTCCTATTAAATGTGCTAGTCATTTGACTACTACTCATTAATCAAGTAAATACGTATAATAATATCTGGAAACACCATTAACTGTCACATTTTGAGCTTCAATTACGATGAAATGTGTATATATCCGTGTAATTGTCATAGCATCCATTCACATCGTAAACACTTTAGCTAAAGAACTTTGGCTAGCAGCATATTACAATAAATTTATGAATAATATTGATTTATAAAGCAAATTATGCATATTGCTATCGTAAAATATGGATATAAGTCACAATTTCATGTTTAGAGAACATAAAAATAATAAAAAACCTAACAAAATAAGCTAATGACGGAGAAGAACGAAGAGGGCAGTATGGCGGAACGAAATGCGTCGTCTGCTAGGGAAGTGAGATATCTTCGCCCACAGTACTCTAGGCCTTGTCTAGGGGAGGAGCCTGGAGGAGCCTGGCCGAAGCTCAGTGCTGTCCGGGAATATGCGTAGGGGCTGGGTGGGGGATGTCGAAAGTTAAAACCAGGTCAGAGGAAGCTGTGCCTCAGGGTTAGAGGGAGAGGCCGAAAAGAAAGATCTGCCATAGTTGGTGTAGGCCACGGTCCAGATTGTATCTGGACAGAGATGTAGGCATTAACGAGGTCGTAGATTACGGGATTGGCTGGCAGCTTCTCACTCTCTCTCTCTCTCTCTCTCTCTCTCTCTCTCTCTTTCTCTTGTCTTAAACCTTCCCCAACTACATTTACCGCTGAGTTGAAGCCACGTTTTGCTTGTTCCCTGTCCTAAAATCGTCTGGGATATTAGAGGTCAATCACTGTGATTATTTTATGGACGATAGTTTCTTAAGAGAGTTACATAAAAAGCGGGTTGCAAAAACGGAGACAGAGTTAACATTTCTTCTGTGGATCCTGTAATAGGTGAATGTCTAAATACGCAAGTCTACGGTTGAATATTTAATGTGATTATTCAATACTTTTTCATTTAAAATTACTAACAGCTGACACTGAGGATATATTCAAGTTTGGATTGGTGTCCATATTTATTCCACGCTCTGCCTATGAATACAACATTCCGTAAGAAGTTGAGACAAAGATCACACCATGTATCCCTCTCTCTTTGTCAAGCAATAATCTCTCTCTCTCTCTCTCAGAATAAGTTAGTCATTAGCTCTTCTAGCTAAGCTGTGCAGATATCTAGCAATTGAAGCATTGCTGCTTGTGGTTTATGTCCGTTTTTATGTATTTTATTTGTTTTTATATGTAATCATCAGTACTTATTTCATTAAGTATTATTTTACAATTAACTAGCGTTTATTTACGAAAAATGCCCTTCCACTGTACTCACCTTACCCTATTTAGACCCAAAAGCTGGGCTTTTAGCCCATAAGCAATGATAGTTCTTTGGTTCATTATGTATTATACGTATCACTATTCACTTCTTCACACACTCACACACACACACACACACACACACACACAGAGAGAGAGGCAAAAGTAGATTTGTGAAAAGTTGATACTGTTCACTTTTCAAGGTTTTCTTTATGTGATACGGTCTCCTTCGTTGCCTGTCAGTCTGTTTCTCATTTCTACTTATCTGAAAGCCACTATCTACCAGTCATAACAGTACCAAGACAATCATGACTGAACCAAGGCCATAAATTTCCTTTTATGAATAATTGCAATAGCCATTACGTTTTCGTTGTATGTAGTTAAGAGCCCAGATAACTCGGTGCAAACGTGATTTAGATCTCGTCTCTGAAACGTTTATGATTTAGAATTATTAGAAAAGCAGAACAGCATTTTAATGTTATACATTTGCTAAAAACCTACAATGTACACGAAGCCTTCGTTATGTAACAATGAAACAGCCATAGTTTCGGCACGGAGACGATACCAACATGGTCTAGGTCTCTCGACTGATAACTTTGTGAAAGGAACAGGAAGACAGGCGATTCGGTGCTGCTGCTTCGTAAGGAGAGGGAGGGAGGGAGTGGATGCCACAATTCATTAGGATTCAATTAGATATTAATGGAAAGTTAAATGTGTCTCCATATCAGTTACTAGGGCTGTAATTTTATGTTATCCTGGGGGGAAAATATTTTTGTTAATTTCGGGGGCACGCGCTCGTGCTTGTTTTGTGTGTGTGTGAGAGAGAGAGAGAGAGAGAGAGAGAGAGAGAGAGAGTCTGCAACAAGTTACGTTCGATACTTGATGTGATTTGTTTAGGTGACAAGTGGTTAAAGGGGGCGTAGTAGAGGTAACCAAGAAAATGATGATGCCAGTACGTTACTGATTTGTTAGTACTATGGCCACTATCATAATGGCTGACAATAAAACTGATAAAAACAACTCCATAAATAGTGAAGAGACTCACGGGAAGAGTTCACTTCTCGCAGTTGTTGTGACATCAAGGTTCAGCGGGAAAGTCGCTTCTCGTATAATAGTCTGTTCCACGCACACACACACACACACAGCCTTAAAAAAACCGCTGTGGACAAAAGAAAAAATGACTATCAAACAAAATATTTTATTACAAAGGGGACTAAGTACTATTTATTATCCCCATTGGTAGCGTAGTGACCACTGACCACCGCTTCCCGGGGCGGTAATATTGCCATTGAGAAGTTTCCTACTCATTGTGAAAGCATGTCTTTGTGTTATCCATTATTCCTTATCCCTTATACTTCTTCCTATCAGCCATTGAGTGGTTTTATTTCGGGTACCAAATATTTGACTTACGGACTTGTGTGTTTGTTTGCTTTTTCCATCAGTATATATATATATATATATAGTATATATAATATATATTTTAATAATATATCTATATATATATTATATATATATATATATACACATTGAATAGACTAGCTTTTTTCATTGTTAACCAGCTTTTTTTTTATATTGCTTCATATTTTCTAATTATTTTCTTCACTTCATTGTTTAGGTTACCAATAGATACATTCAGGTAAAGGGGTTCTTCCACTACTCCAGTGTTTATACAAGCGATAGCTGTTTCGTTAACCTATACGATATCAAGAGTACTAATGCAAATATATTGTTTTAGATTTAGCTGGCTTTAAGCCAGCTAGAGCTCTCGTTCCTAGAGCAGCCCGTAGATACAAATATGAACCTGCATTCGTTTCGTGACGTCATGGTGACAGAAAAATAGTACAGTCTCCAAAGACCTAGTTTTAAGTATTTACAAGACTGTGGTAAAAAAAAAGGTAAAAACAAATCAGGCACCATAAGTTGAAAATAAGTTTATATATGCACATGTTATACATAATTATATGTTAATTACACTATGTTTATTTTCGCAATACTGCATTCCTTTTATTACTGACATAATTTTGTTTGTTTTTCTTGTCTTGTAAGTCTTTGTACGTGAACCGTTCTTTGTGCCTAATTCTGAGAGAGAGAGAGAGAGAGAGAGAGAGAGAGAGAGAGAGAGAGAGAGAGAGAGAGATAGTAATCATCTTTAGATTTGCAGTAGTTACGGGTAATCATCAAATTAATTGCTTGTTGTAACTGCCACTAGTGCTGTTGATGAAGCACTGAAAAATGAGAGTAGCGCCTCAGTGGCACGGTCGCTTTGGTCTTGGCCTGCCACCTCGGTGGCTACGAGTTTGATTCTCGTGCATTCCATTGAGCAGTCAGAGATGTGTATTTCTGGTGATAGAAGTTCACTCTCGATGTGGTTCGGAAGTGACGTAAAGCCGTTGGTCCAGTTGCTGAATAACCACTGGTTCCATGCAACGTAAAAACACCATAAAAACAAACAAGCTAATAAGGGTATTACAGATTTAATATTGTCTCGTCTGAAAATCAAATAGCCTCATTACCTTCATTATAGAGTTATTTATTGTAAGTACTTTATTTGGAATTATTTTTTTAATTTTGATTCCACTGTAGCAACATGACGGTTACTCTCTCGACGCAAATTTTCGTCAAATCCTTTAATGATTAGATCCCCCCCTACTCTCTCTCTCTCTCTCTCTCTCTCTCTCTCTCTCTCTCTCTCTCTCTCACACACACACATATACACAAACATGATAGAAATAATATTCTTCTAGGCAGCATCTTCATCTCGGACGAAGCATCTGCCGACTGTTAA
>NC_061105.1:22791839-22806839 GCF_015104395.2 Macrobrachium nipponense | reverse complement strand
TATATATATATATATATATATATATATATATATATATATATATATACATATACATATACATATAAAATAAAATCATTCGAGGTACAAATGTCTTGTCTTTTAATATCTAATTCGCTCTACCTTGGAATTGATATATTTTCATATGTGTACCGAAGGGGAATTTTTAGTTGATAATAATTTCGTCCCTCATGGGATGGGCGAACCACCATCCAGTGGACGGGGACGAAATCAGGACGGACAGTGATGTTTATTAAGTCGGGCCCGCCTTGATAACGTCACTGTCCGTCCTGATTTCGTTCCCGTCCACTGGACGGTGTTGGCGATCCCATGAGGGGACGAAATTATTATCAACTAAACATTCCCCTTCGGTACATATATGAAAATATATCAATTTCGAGGTAAAGCCAATTAGATATTAATGAACATTTGTAGCTCGAATGGTATATATGTATGTAGCAGTCATGTATAATTATTCATATATTTATATATATATATATATATATATATATATATATATATATATATATATATATATATATATATATATAGCGAATTCCACAGGAAAATGATAGTCAGAAATCCAAGCACTTTCGTCTTTACTCAGACATTGTCTGAGTAAAGACGAAAGCGCTTGGATTCCACAGGAAAATGATAGTCAGAAATCCAAGCGCTTTCGTCTTTACTCAGACATTGTCTGAGTAAAGACGAAACGCGCTTGGATTTCTGACTATCATTTTCCTGTGGAATTCGCTTCTTTATGAAGTCACGTGCATCTACTGTGATTTTTTAAGCATATTTATATATATATATATATAATATATATATATATATATATATATATATATATATATATATATATATATATATATATATATATATATATATATATATATATATATATATATATATATATAATATATATATATATATATATATATATATATATATATATATATATATATATATATATATATATATATATATATATATATATATATATATATATATAAAGTAAGTATGTATGTATTTATATGCATATGCCTGTGTGTCTTTTGCCTCTTTCATATGGAGGGTTTTGAGACAGAGTTGCTGCTCAGTATCATACATTTTAGTTTGACCTTGATCTAAATAAATTTTTGGTTACATCTACTTTGCATGCATCAGTTTAGTAACTAGATGCTATAGTGGTTCAGTCAGTGATGAATCATGCTGAATTTAGGGCCATAGTTCAAGGAGAAAAATTCATAGGCCTAAAAATGTCCTGTAGAACTCCTGTAAAATTACATGTTGTAGATCTTTGGAAAGTAAAACAATAAGTAAGAAAAATATTTAAAACATGGAAATAGAAGGAAATAGAAAATAGAATATAATAGAAGATAAAAGAAAGAAACTGAGAAATAGGAGAAATTCTCCTACACTGCCATGAAGGCTGATTGCCTCGTTCCTTCTGCGTCTTTCGACACGAAGAGAAGAAAGCGCCAGATCTCTTTCACTCTGAAAGAACTCTGACAACTGTTGGGGAAAGTTCTCTCCTTTTGTTTTTTAGTCTTGGTTTTTTCTAGACTTCCCTTCTTTTCCATCTCCCCTTTTTTTCTTTTTGTTTTACGCTCACTTGTGGGTATGTTTGCGTTTATGGATTTTTCTTTATAATTCCGCTTAACTTCATGTTTCCCTAATAATGAATATTAGGTACCTCTCTCTCTCTCTCTCTCTCTCTCTCTCTCTCTCTCTCTCTCTCTCTCTCTTTCAGCAAATGCTAGAGTTTATTGAAGGTCATCTCTTCCATATTAACAGACATGAATTTTTGAGACTTCGTGCAATTTATTTCTCGTCATTTTCTCTCGTGTCTGGCTTTAGTCCGGCATCAATTATGAAGGAATATCTGCCGTCTCGATAGGCAGACCGTCAGTCAGTCAATCACGGAGAGAGAGAGAGAGAGAGAGAGAGAGAGAGAGAGAGAGAGAGAGAGAGAGAGAAATGGTGTGTGAAAAGATGAAACAGACTTGGTTATTTCTCTTATTCCCCTCATTGAATTTAGGTGATTTTAAGGTTGACAAATTTTTCTTTAATAAGAGAAGGTGAGATTGAAATTTGAAGACACTATGAAGATGGTTCATTCCTATGTATACTAGTATATGTATGTATGTCAGTTACATCGTGTCAAAGTATTCTGGAAGCACTGTTACTGAATAGATAGGTTTTTAAATTATATCCAGTCTGGCCAGTAAAAATCTTGAACGACAAAATGCTAGAAAAAAATGAAAGGCTGTGTGCATAGAAGCGACATTGGGTTCCTCTGTCCTGTCTTGTAGGTTCGTCTCGCTAATCTTCCTCCTGGACGATCCTCCCTCTCTTTCGAAACGGTTGAGGTGTCCCTGTTTTCCAGTTGTGTGTGATGGAAATTCCTTTAGTTTACAAAGCCAGTTTACACAGGATTTGTGAATTCCGTCCGTTGCCCAAGAGTCAGCATTTTCTTAATTACCAGCCGTTTTAAGTCTGTTTAATTCTATGAATCACTGAAATATATTTCCCTTTTGCATTCTTTTCTTGTCCATCCAAAGTTCCTCAGATGAATCCATGTTCCTGTTCCCAACAGCTTTTCCATTTTCATTTTTACCAACAGAGTATTTAACACCGACATATTTCTGATTACCAGAGATTCTACTAGTGTAATACCATCATTTCCTGTAATGTTACAATTTCCGTAGCACGAACAGTTTCCACGAAAGCGACTACCAGTTTCTGGTAAACGAGAAGGAAAGGTCAGCTTTGTTTTCCTTTACATAATCTGCCTGAAGAGTCTCGTTTACCCCAAAGGTTTTATTCTTCCTAAATGCCAGGGAAAGTGACCCTTTGAGAAGGTCGGAGGTTAAACTCGGAGCGCACAAAAGGGTTTTATTTCATCGTAAAGGGATTGGGGTGAGTGAGGAGTTGGGGCTGCTGTGGCCAAAGGAATTTTTGGGGATAATTTTGGTCAAGGTAATATTTCAAAGTAGCTGTTGTTAAATTTCTGAGAATATGAAAGAGGGTCGAGATCGCAAGTCTGAACCCTAAGAGCGCTACATACCTTCCCGAAACTTGGACAAAGGCACTTTTATCATATAAATGAAGTACGAATAAATCATCAAATTCAATTATGCTATTATATATAGAGCCAAGTGCTAGGGCACTTTCAGCCATTCAGCGCTCAAGACAAAAATTAGGTTGAGATGGAGAGAGGTTAGGCATTAAGACGGAAGTAAGGAAGCGGGAATGGAGGTAAATTAAGGATGTGGAGTATTTGCTGAAAATGCTCTTAGTAATATATACTGTAGTAAGAGAGGCTGGACGGACGACAAGAAGGCTGAACGTGGAGTTCATGGCCTCTGGAGTCTAGAGTCTAGACTACCGGAGTTACACAAATAGGAAATGTATACGCTTTGGCTTCTATTCCTCAGACATGACAAATTATGAGTAAAAGGAGGATTACTTAAGTTGTATGTTTTTTTAATTTTTTTATTTGTTGGTTAGGTTCAACTTTTAACGTTCAGCTTGTTTATGTTTAGAAATTTTGATTGATTTGTGTACTCTGCTGAGGCTCGTTTTAAATGAATTTGAATTATTTGCTGTTCATCTGTGTTCTAAAATCTCCACGTGTATTCGTATTCTTGTGTTGGGATAAAAGGAAATGGAATCATTCAAGTAATAAGGCCATAAGTTCACAACGCTCTATTTATTCATTTATATATAAGTTTATCAAGTCTATAATTTAGATATGTTTATTTTCAAATTTGATCTTTTGACAAAATAGTGTTATCTTGTTTTCTCTATTAAATATCTGAATGATGTAGACGGAGCAGGAATAGGGGCTTTTTTTATTAATGAGTAAATATGGTAGATCTTTTTTTTTTATTGTTCTAAACGGTATTTTGGACGAAGTTCCTCTTAAATGGAGTACGAAATTATTTTCGTGGTTAACGAATTTTAATTATGCTTTTTCGTTGGGCTGGATTGACTTATCGATGCAACTTAAAAATTAGTTGATAATTCACAAACTCTCAGTTAATGAGAGAGAGAGAGAGAGAGAGAGAGAGAGAGAGAGGCACTATGTGGCGCATTCTAAGCGTTCTCCGTGCCACGAATACTCAAGTCCCAAAAACATTCACCTTTTCGATGGGATTTGATAGCAACAAGAGCAGCGGTTTGTAAGACCTTGACTGAGATGACCAGGCAAAAAAATGCCTCTAGTTGAAGGGAATTCTCAGGGTTTCTATAGTGACATAGAGAGACTGATTTGACATTTATGTAAAAGCTGAAAGAGCAAAATAAACCAATAAAGCAGATTCCAGATAGGAAAGGAAATCTTTTCCATTTATGGAAAAAAAAAGATATTCGTTTTCAAGTTGAAAAGAAAATGATTGACTCTCAAGCTGTAAAGTTGTCATATAAAAATTGATTAAAAGATAATTTACAAAAGGCAACAGATGGTTCATAGTTAAGGAAAATATACAGATATTCCAGGAAAATTTTGTTGTTTTCCTGAGGGAAAAATGTAACCAAGATTTATCTGTTAAGAAAAATGAAAGTATGTTCATCTGCCTGTTCCCATTTGGGGTTTCTTTATTCTTCGGTGTAGCCCTTTTTTTTTTTTTTTTTTTTTTTTTTTTTTTTTTTTTTTTTTTTTTTTTTTTTTTTTTTTTTTTTTTTTTTTTTGTTTTTTTTTTTTTTTTTTTTTTTTTTTTTTTTTTTTTTTTTTTTTTTTTTTTTTTTTTTTTTTCCCTCAAACACAGGTCAAAGAGACATGCTAGCTATAGAGGTTTCGGAGGTTAAATATCCATAATGAAGACCATTATTAATCATCATTAAAACGTAAATTAAGAATATTCTTTATGTCATATTTGATCCTCATTATTTTCTTCATTTTTAGCAAACACACTCTCTCTCTCTCTCTCTCTCTCTCCTCTCTCTCTCTCTCTCTCTCTCTCTCTCTCTGTCCGTGATTGATTGACTGACTGAGAGAGAGAGAAATAGTGTATGAAAAGATGAAACAGACTTGGTTATTTCTGTTATTTTCGTTATTAGCGTTGAATTTAGGTGTTTTTAATGTAGACAAATTTTTAATAAGAGAAGGGGAGAGTGAAAATTGAAAAAACTATGAAGATGGTACGGTCCTATGTATACGAGTTTATATGTATATATGTGTATATGTATGTATGTAACATCGTATCAAAATATTCTGGAAGTACTGTTACTGAATAGATAGATTTTTAGATTACATCCAGTCTGCCAGAAAAAATGTTGACTGACAAAATACTAGAAAAGAATGAAAGACTGTGTACATCGGGTTCCTCTGTCCTGTCTTGTAGGTTCGTCTCGCTAATCTTCCTCCTGGACGATCCTCCCTCTCTTTCGAAATGGCTGAGGTGTCCTTGTTTTCCAAGTTGTGTGTGATGGAAATTCCTTTAGTTTACAAAGCCAGTTTAGACAGGAGTTTTGAATTCTGTCTGTTGCCTAACCGTCGGCAGTTTCTTAATTACCAGCCGTTCTCACACTTTTTAAATTCTATGAGTCACTGAAATATATTTTCCTGTTGTATTCTTTTTTTGTCTATCAAAAGTTCCATAACTGAATCCATGTTCCCGTTCCCATCAGTTTTTCCATTTTCTTTTTTACCAACAGAGTATTAACATCGACATGTTTCTGATTACCAGAGATTCTACTAGTGTAATACCATCATTTCCTGTATTGTTACAATTTCCGTAGCAAGAAGAGTTTCCACGAGAGAGCCAATCGGTTTCAGGCTAAACGAGAAGGAAAGCTCAACTTCGTTTTCCTTTACATAATCTGCCTGAAGAGTCTCGTTTACTCCAGAAGGTTTTATTCCTCCCAAATGCCAGGGAAAGTGACCCTATGAGAAGGTCGGAGGTTAAACTCTGAATCATAAAATGGTTTGATTTCATCGTAAAGGGATTGGGGTGAGTGAGCAGTTGGGGTTGCTGTAGCCAAAGGAATTTCGGGGGATAATTTTGGTGTTTCAAGGCAACATTTTAAAGTAGCTATTCGTTAAATTGTTGGGAATATCAGAGAGGGTCGAGATCGTAAGTCACGACCCTAAGGGCGTTACATTCCTTCCCAAAGCTCGGACAAAGGTGTCTTTATCATATAAATGAAGAAGAGAGTACGAATAAACGATGACATTTATGCTATATATACAGCCAAGCGCTGGGGCACTTTCAGCCATTCAGCGCTCAAGATAAAAACTAGATTGCGATAGAGAGACGTTATACAGAAGACGGAAGGAAGGAATCGGGAATGGACGTAAAGTAAATAAAGAATGACAAAGTATTTGCTGAAAATGCCTTTAGTAAT
Source organism: Macrobrachium nipponense (assembly GCF_015104395.2). Taxonomy (NCBI): domain Eukaryota; kingdom Metazoa; phylum Arthropoda; class Malacostraca; order Decapoda; family Palaemonidae; genus Macrobrachium; species Macrobrachium nipponense. The sequence goes on along the minus strand of NC_061105.1, from coordinate 22,800,491 downwards.
ATATACTGTAGTAAGAGAGGCTTTGGCGTGTATTTCTCAGATTTGACAAATTCTGAGTTAAAGGAGGCTTAAGTTGTTTGTGTTTTATCTTTTTATTTGTTGGTTAGCTTCAACTTTTAACGTTCAGTTCGTTTATGTTTAGAAATTTTGATTGTTTAGTATACTCTACTGAGGCTTGTTTCGCATGAATTTGAATCATTTGCTGTTCCTCTGTGTTCTAAATATCCACGTGTATATGTAGTCTTCTGTTGGGATAAAAGGAAATTGAATCATGGAAGTTATAAGAACAGTATGACGCTGTGTGCAATTATTATGTCATCTTAATGATTGAAGATTACGTAAATTTACGTTTATCAAGTCGATCATTTAGATATATTTATTTCCAAATTTGATCCTTTGACAGATTTGTGATAATGTTCCCGTGGCTGAAAATTATCAGTGATGTTGCAAAAAGTTATTTACAGACTTGCCAAACTTAATTTTATTTAAGTTCGTATAAAGGAACTCGAGTGGGTCTAATACCTTCTTTCTAAACCAAGAATTCGATAGCAACACATGCTACAGGGGTTTGTAAGACCTTGCTTACTCAGGTGACCATTAATGAATAAAGATTCCTCCAGTTGGAAGAAAATATGGAGTTTTCAGAGAACACAAGAAGGACCTTGACCGTAGATACTAAGCTGTTTATGCAAAGGAAATTCGCAAGATATCCATTGTAACAGAGAAACTGGCGTGACATTTATGTAAAAAGTAAAAAGGCAAAGAAACAAATAAAGCAGATTCCAGATAGAAAAGTAAAATCTCTCCCAGTCATGGAAAAAACAAGATTTTCGTTTTAAAGTCGAAAAGAAGTTGCTGGACTCTAAAGCTGGAAGGTTGACACATAAGGGTGATGTCCAGGTTTCGCCATAAATAAATGGAGGTTGTTTATATATGTGTATATATATATATATATATATATATATATATATATATATATATATATATATATAAGACAAGAGATGGTTCTTAATTAAGGAAAATATCACACATATTCTGGGAGAGGTTTTTGTAGCTCTCCTGAAGGGAAAGTGTAACCAAATTTATTGGTAGTGAAAAATTCAAGCATTTTCATCCGTCTGTACTCATTTTGAGGTTTATTTTGTTTTACGGTGTAGCTTTTTTTTATCATAATGAAGCCGTAAGGTTAAAGAGAAATACTAGCTATACAGGGTTTGGTAGTATATCCGTAATGAAATATCTACAATCGTTATTAAAATTTAAATTAGGAATATTTCTATTTCTTATTTGATACTCACCATTTCCTATAGAGTTTGCATACTCTCTCTCTCTCTCTCTCTCTCTCTCTCTCTCTCTCTCTCTCTCTCTCTCTCTCTCTCTCTTTTGAAGTCGTTCAAGCGTTTAACCTCCTTCGCCGTAACACATGCGATGAAAAATGGTTTCTTCTAAGTTGCGAGGATAAAAATAGCTTTATGGTATTTATTAATGTATTTTATATTTCTTAATTCATTTTTTATCGTATTGCAAACAATAAATTTTCCAACTCTCTCTGAAGCTCAACAGATACTATTGACTTCGTTTTGAGAAATGACATAAAAGAGAAAGAAGCGATTGGCAATTATAAATATTTATTTATTTCTATCCTTAATTCACGTTTTAGCTGTTCCTAAAATTAATAAAAATGTCAAAGGATTTTATTTCATTTTCGGTATTCAATCAGCTCGAAGAAATGTAATCTACAAAACGCGCAAGTGGCCTGAATGAAGGATAAAATATTCTCCTTCTATACCCATTGGCGACAACAATGGGTCGCTGTGAGCACCGCTTTTGTTTAAAAGTACGTGGAAGATGTAGGCCCTTTTTTTTGTGGGGAAAAATCTATAAAAGTTCTCTTCCCTCCTATTCGTTTCCTTTTGGTCATATTTTTAATTTGCTTAATGTTCGGTGTGAACATCCTATTCTCCATCCCTCGTAAGTCTGCTTGAAACAAATAAAGAAAGTTATGAAAACTCTCGTTATTCCCAAGCAATTATGACTTTTTTTTTTTTTTTTTTTTTTTTTTTTTACCTTACTGAGTAATTGAACGCTTTAGAAAAAAAAAGACCTATCGTAATGTCCTTTGAAATCTCGTGTTATGGCTATTGTACTTTTCCTTTCTCCTCTTACGTGTGGATCTGTTAGGCAGTCAATAGCCTTCTCTATTAAATTTATTTTTAGAGTAGATTTATTTTTACAGTAAACAAGTATAGGAAAAAAGATCAGATTTTTTCAACGTTATTTTCAACAGTAGGTAGATCTAATAATACTCGACCTTGCAATCATTCAGACAAAATATATTTTGTTAGATTAATTTATTTAAATTGGGCGATACAAAATTTGAGAGTTAGCTCTCTCTCTCTCTCTCTCTCTCTCTCTCTCTCTCTCTCTCTCTCTCTCTCTCTCTCTCTCTCTCTCTCTCTCTCTCTCTAATATGTATATTATATATATATATATATATATATATATATATATATATATATATATATATATATATATATATATATATATATATATATGTTATCCAGCAGATAAACCCTGTTTAAATGGAACAATCTCCCAGGTGCCATTGATTTGAAATTCAAGCCTCCAAAGAATGCGGTGTTAATTAGAAAGAAATGACACATGGTATTGGGAGATACAGAAAGAGACTAATTATTAGAACAGAAAAAAATATATAAATTAATAAAAATCATAAATGAATATCTAGAAATTGTAAATCCTTATTCTAGCAATACCAAGGTTCAAATCGTTTCTAGGGTGGTAGTGGATTGCATATTTTAGAGGTTCCATCTGCACAACATCCTCATTTTTAACATCATTATATTTAAGGAGGGGCGCTGACAAGAATTTCCGGGTAATCGTGTTACCAGAGCAATTGTGTAGACGTTGCCTTTTCACCTACATAACTGAGAGTGACCGAAGGAAATTCATGACTATAATAGTGTACGTTGCAGTTAGTTTTCAGAGAACCGAGAAGGGCACCGGGAAGCCAAAACGCTGCTAAAAGATAGGTGGTAAAGGAGGCGCGCTTCTTAAACATTTCTGATTATGGAGTGATGGAATCTCTCTCACAAATATATAATTTAAGTAATTAAAAAAAAAAAACTCACTGCTCCCAATGACATGATGTTAGTGATGAATGACTTTTTTTTTATCAGTGAATTCAGTCCACTTTTTTCTAGTAATATAAAACTGACCTATTCTTTTCTTCTTCCAGGTAAAGTGGTTATCAACCGCTTGTTCTAAACTCAGCTCGCATGAAAAGTGGAATGCCATTGAGTATGTAAGTGTGGGATTTTTTTTTAAAGTGTTTGTGCATACTTGTGTCTGAGTGTGTATTTTATGTAGCCGAAAATAATTTTTCAAAAGAAAACATGAACGTCATTGTGAAAAAGGTTATGTTGTCGAATTTCCAGTTTTTGCGTAAATCAAATATAACGGTCCACTATTTCTGGCCACAATAAATAAACTCTCTCTCTCTCTCTCTCTCTCTCTGTTTTTTTATGCCTAAGCCATGTATTTTGATAATGTTAGAGTGCCAGCAGCCACATGAGCTATAATATGAAATGATGAAAGCTTTTTGTACGAATGAAATTAGACAATTCTGGCTAAGTATACATTATTACATAGAAAGAATGCTCTTTCATCCCAGAGGTATATTTTGAGTCTCTTTCGCTCCCAATTCTCGAAGGTCCAAAAGGTACTTGATGAGAGATGCAAAAGATTATCCTCTGACACAAATAAGGCTCTCTTGGTGGAATGGTAATCATCAGCTGAGAGACGGAAACTCCATCACCTTAATCGGTAGAGTTTTCCCGAAGGAAGCTTGTTTGTATTCTCTTGAACTGTGCCTTCTTTTGTCAGCTTATTATGTATAAAGTCGGTTTGTTTGTGTCAGTTAATAAGGGGGGCTTCCTCTTTGATTTTTGATGAATATTTTTGAAATTTTCAAAATCTGGTTAAATGGCCGTAAGACATGAGCAACACCTCTGTTATCACGTGGCAAACGCATTTTTTCGAAATATTAAAATTAATGGGGTTTTGGCCCCGCCCCCATCACACTGTGACGTAGGGCTGACGTTTGGCTCCTAATGACTGTCATTTTGTCCATTTTCTGCCCAATATATTACTTATTTTGATTTTTATTTCGCCTAATCTCTTACATCTGGCACCAACAATGGCGGATTCCTCGGTGAATGGTGTTTTGAGCGGGTAGCATCATGGCCACCGAGAGAGAAGGCCGGCTCGATGGGGGCGCGAAGCAGGGAAGGTAGTCCGATGGTTGTGCTTTAATCCGCATCTCGGATAAACTTTCTTAAACATTTGTGATGCCCTCTTGACTTCCTATGGTATAATTGATAATCACTCATAGGAAATAGAAGAAATTACTTGTGGTTGATATATAAAAGAATTAATTTATGGATGTAAAAATAAAGAAGTAGTTTAAGGATGATAGAATTATAATGCTAGTAAAAAAAACAAAAAAAATAGTACATCAAGATAAGTTATATACATGTAAGTAAACAAAAAGAATAGTGACTTTACAAAGCATATCATAATCATAAATTGGTGCTATAAATATGGAATAAACAAAGATAAAAAAATAATGATAATTTACTCTCTAAATTATTATTTGAAATGCTGGAAGTATTATTTTTTTTTTCGTAACAGTCCTCCAACTTTTCTGGTTGTTAAGTGTTTCTTGCTACAATCGAGTTATTTTCCTGACAACAATAATCCATTCATTAATACATTTGTAGAAGCCACCATATCATCATTTTCTCTATCTGTTCAGTGCGTGTCCTGAGTCGCAAAATTCATTTGGAAACAGAGCCTCATCGTCTACAAGAAATTATATATGAGTGCCGAGGCAAAATTTCTCTGGTCATTACAAGTTCTGAATTGAGGTATTTGTGTTAATTTATTGATTATTATATAACAATACATAACAATATTTGCTGCCGTATCAATGGGATATCTAATAAAGAGCCCCTACTAATTCCCGAAAGATATCTGTGATTTTCTGGAAAGATCTCCTCATCATGCGCTCCAGTGATCATTTCTTTGCAAGAATTACATTTCCCTTTTTTGTAAACAGAATAACAACAGTAGCCTGCTAAATATGTGATTATTGGAAATACCCCTTTGCAATTGTCAATATCGTTCTGTGTTACTTGCAAAGATATGTCACGCAGAGTACCTTTTACAGTATGAGTGGTTTCTAAATCATTCCAATTAATTTCGTCATTAATGGCTACATGTACTGCTCTGTCATGGAATGGTAATTTTTGTTTAAGAACAGACATCATCCTCAGCTTCTTTTCACATTCAAACACCTGCCGTACAGAAATATTGTAGTGGCCACCTGCAAGCTGTCGATATTGCCCAAACCTGGACTCGAGATTGTCAGTTTGAAATTTCCCTGTCAACACATACTCCATATGAAACTCAGTCAGGCAGTACTTTGTTACCTCTAACATCGCATTGGTTGTATGTTTCAATGCTGTGAACGTCTCTTTTGTTAATGTCCCACCGAATTCTTTAGTTTCATCCCAAATTTCCAGCCAAGCATAAAAATCTTTCAGATACTGAAACTTTGCGTCGTCGCAATTATTAGTCATGGGGGTGGCATATTCGTGATTCAGTCTTTTCCTTTAAATGGACTTTTTACATTCATTATTGTCCACCAGTATAAAAAATCTTTATATATTCAGAGACGTGTGCAAAATAAGGTAAGCAGTGATTTTTACCCACAGTTAGCAATGCCTGAATCACATATTCATTAAATATCTGTAATACTAAATTAACATTTTGTTTTTCAAAGCTTGAGGGAGACAATGCTTTTAACGAGAGCTTATATGAATGTTTCAAAAGTGAGCCATCCTCTACTTTTTGAAGTTTCTTCAAAGTACTAAAAGGTGCATAGTAAAGTTGTGTTTGTACGATATTTTCAATGGAGAAGGGAGGAAGGAAACTTCCATTGTTTTTGTTTCGTATCTTTTTGGGCTACCAGTTATTTCTTATACATTTCAACAAATGTACGGAATCATACATAAAGAAGAGAGGCCTACCACTCTGACTAGGATGATGATACACAATTGATAATTTTGGTGGGTGGGCAAAAATGACATAGCTTTCCATTAATGGGATTGTTATCGGTCACAACACAGAATACTGTAAAGCCTATTTCTTCCAATCCAATGATTATTTTCTTCAATATATTATGCAAAGTTTGGGCTTTCATACACTTAGTAGGAATAATATGCACAACATCCTTGAATTTTGACCGTACGTATTTAACATAAAAACAAATGCGCTTGTTGCAAGCCTCCGCTGCTATCAAAGGCTGAGCCAACAATATTTCCCCCTTTATAATCAAAATAGGGTTTGAAGATGAATTTCATCAACCATCAGGATCACTACTTTGTCATTGGGCAATAATGATTTATACTTATTTTTGATGTACATCAGAAATTTGTATCATCTTGTTCCGTGGCCGGACTGAATTTTTTTTGAAACAAACACCTTTTTATAGTGGAGTAGCTAGGTAATATAAGAAATTTCTTATTCTCTCAAGAGCCTGTATCCCTGGGGGAGAACAATTATAGAAGACAGAGGAAAATATCACTAACTCAGATGAATAATCCAACTTATTAAGAGTCATTAAATGCAGTTGTTCACAAACAAATTTCAGTACGGTAGAATGTTTGAATGATGGTTCATCTAAAAGAATGGATAAAGTGAAATCACCAACTGAATAACAACTAAATGCTGTTGCAACGTTTTGAAGCTTTTTTTTTTTCTTTTATAGCTATCCGCCTCTACTTAAGTTATCCAATATCTTTTCAAGTGTATTAGTATCATGAACTTCTACGGGAATCTTGAAGTTCCCTAATCGATTTACTTCAGTGTCTTGAACGAAAGCTTGCACTTCGCAGTTATTCTTTATCATTAGGGATAAAATTATTTTTGGGTACGGGAAGGGTTGCGCAACACGACAAATTGAAAGTCCCTCATTATTTTTTATCAAAGTCCAATACTGAGTATCTAAAAACTGTAGCTTCCCAACAAGTTCATCAACAGAACTGAATAGCCTAGAATTTGTATACAAAATGTCTACTGCAACACTCTCTGCTATTGCAGCCTGCATCGCTGATTGCTCCTTCCTTGCTCTCTTCGAATCTGGAGATTCTCTCCGATGCGATGGCCCGGACAGATACGAGGGACAGTTAGGTAACTGAGATGGAATGGCACCTTCACGAAGTTGTGGTATTTTCAGTTTTGTAGTTGAGGTTGTGCCAGTACTTTTGTCATAATAGGATTTTTCCCATATAACATCCTCTGGCACGAAATGTAAACTGCAAACCTGAAAAAAAACAGATTTGCAGTATATTAAAAACTATTGCCCATTAACGAATATTGAAGTGTCCGAATATCTCAAATAAATACATCATGGTGATTAATGCAAATGTAGCTGTATGTCCATGATCCTCCTAAGCTACGTATATTGATTTTATTAGCAAAACACTACACAATATTCCACAAACGATATTATAATTTCAATAGTAATGAGGTAAATGTCAAGTGTATTTTGTATACTCACTTTGCTATATTTGGTCGGGGTGTAGCTTTCTCGTTTTATGGCTCGTATCCCCCATCTTGCTGCGAGTTCTTCATTCTTGGGGAAAGAAAATATGTTGACCTTGGGCCCTGTCTCGTAATTCCCCTTGCAATTTGGGACAACACAATGATAAGGCATCGTCGCAGAAACACTCGCAAACTTATGTTCACTATCAATATCCCTTTTGGTCTACAAATAACGCAAAAAAGATGGTAATTCACTCGAAAAAAATCAGCGGTGTGACCCCTTCTGAATTTAGAGCAGTACTAAAGCAGGTAGTCTGACTGACCGTAGGTCTAGGTCAGTCGACTACCTTGCTTGGGAAAACCCTGATGACGTTTAATCCGCTAGGCCTTCTCTCTCGGTGCCATGGTAGCATGCCCATCAGGGAGGCTAGCCGCTAGCGCTAGCCATGGGAGTCAGTGTGTCCCAGAGTTGCAAAAGGAAATGTATGCTGCTCTTTACTCCGAGGATTTTTTCGCTATTTACCTTGTTTTTTGCTTGTTTTCTTACATCAAGTAACTCTAAATACAATTTATATACGTTTGCGTGTACTAGAGTGAAAGTGAGACAATATGCCGAAATGGAATCGTGCAACTATGGCCCGTTTAGCAAATTTTGCTAAAAAGAGACATAGGGTCGAAGGTGGACTGTTTTTTTTTTTTGTTGATGTGGCAGCATCGCATTGCCACCACCATTGTTGGCTGATGTATCCAGCGCTGTCCACCATCATCACCACCACCAGCACCACCAACAACAACAACACGAGGCTCTTTTTTTTTGCTGCTGAGAGCCCCGCCCCTATTGCCTCTATGTCGTCTGCTGGGCAATCATCTGAGGTTTTTTCACCTTCACAGTTACGCTCTCAGTTGATAAAAATAATAAAGGACGATGAAAAGGGAGTATATGATGACAAATTCTTACTTGCTTGGTTTCAAACCAGGCAACAAAGAGTCAGGTGGTACTTGATGATAGCCTCGCCTCCGCAAATA
>NC_061105.1:22779339-22786839 GCF_015104395.2 Macrobrachium nipponense | reverse complement strand
AATACTCGGAGATGTCAAAGATGTGTCACTGTTCTTTGAGATTGGTCATGTTGAGATAATGGGTAGATATATGAGGAAGTTTTATGATAAAAAGTTCAACCACAATTCAACTGTTTAAAGTATGCAATATTGTGGCATATATGCATATATATATATATATATATATATATATATATATATATATATATATATATATATATATATATATATATATATATATATATATATAATATATATATATATATATATATATATATATATATATATATATAATGTGTATGTATATATTATATCTCTAGATAGATAGATAGAAAGTGTCCATCTGTGTATTGATCTCACAAGAGAAAAAGTTCCCAAACAAGCGAAAGTTTCGATGCGTCTGTCCAAAAGTTTTGCAGTTTTCGAATAGCTTTGAAAGGAGTTGATTTTTACCCTTATCTCAGATACAATTCCTTTCTCTTGACTTGCACAAAAGAAACGAGAGATAGAGGTAGGAATTGATGTTTTCTTTTCGCTTTTCCCAAATAATTCTAAATCAAAACATTTGTATAGCCCATATACTTTGTAGTTAACCAACAAGACTAAAAATTTTTGATTTGCCTATAACATGATTAGTACAGTGAGTTTAGTTTTCGTTCACAAATGCTATTTAGTGAATCTCTATTACAGTCAGTTATAAATATAAAGTGAACTAAAATTGAATCAATAGATAATATCAAGTAATTCAAATTTGATTATTTTTTTCTATCAATTATCATATTCAACTCGATGGTATGTATAGTTAGGGATTCTGGGGTTGCATCTTGTCTCCTTAGGGGTCCATCACTTTTCTTACTATGTGCGCTGTTTCTAGTAGCACACTCTTCTGCTGGTGTCCTGGAGCTACTTCGGCATCTGGTTTCTCCAGGTTCCTTTTCAGGGATCTTGGGATCATGCTTAGTGCTCCTCTAATTATGTGTACAATTTCCACTGGCATATACCATATCCTTATTTATGTGTTCAGGTCTTGATACTTGACCATTTTCCTCTTTCTCATCTACTCTGGTGCCCCTGGTACTGCGACATTAATAAATGGTACTTTTTATTATTATTATTATTATTATTATTATTATTATTATTATTATTTTATTATTATTATTATTATTGTAGATGCTGAGCACTACAGTAAAGTAATCATTTAAGACTAAATTCTGATGAGATCCAAACGACCTTGAGGAAACTTTCAGTAATCCTGAAAGATGTTTCTTGCATTGAGAATTTGTTCATTGTCAGCGTTTAGAGTCAGGCCTTCCTTTACTTGAAATGTCCTTTTTTTTTTTTCAATTTCCTTTTAAAAAACTCTTTAAGAAGAAAGGGCATCTGTCTCTTGGGACTTTTTCTCTGAAGATCTCTCACCCATCTGACAATCCCTCCTTAATGATGTCCCTTCTCTGTGAGTAGATCTTCGGGTTTGAATGGGACTGTTTTGCATGAACAAGTTCATCTGTTCAGGAAATAAAGAGGAAGATAATTACAGACATTTTGTGAGAGGAAAGAGTGATAATATTTCTTCCAAAGCACAGTTAGGGAAGACAGTGAACAAATAAAAAAAAAGTTTCACCAAGGGGGAATATAGATTTTTCTTATGGAAAATAATCAGGCAGGTTTTTTTCCACATATTTATGAACCTTAGTTGATGGCCTGTCAGGCGATGGAGACGATATTTCGAACATTTTCGGAGGATGGGAATTCATTGGAAAAATTTTTTTTTTCACATAACCACGTATTATATGTGTGTGTGTGTGTGTGTGTGTGTGTGTGTGTGTGGTGTGGAATGAAAGGCAGTATTCTTTTTATCTGACCGATCCCTTGAAAACTTCCACCTATATTTTAAACTTAGGCTCTTTATTTATAATATAAGTCTGGGGAGCTGCTGTTCTAGCTAAAGCTGCAGCCGTTTTTATCTTAAACCATTTATTTTTATTGTAAGTTTTATTTTACTTCTATGGTAGAATATGTTATTATTTTTATAGCCGTAAATACCTTTTTTGTCTTTGTTTTTTTCCCCCTTTTTTTATTCCTCTCAATTATTGTCCTTCGTAATTATCAGCATTTCATACCATCTGTCAAAGTCTTCTTTTGGTAACATTTAAAAAGAGCCAACTAATCCTTTTGGGTTCCAACATCGTTGTTAGGAAAAGGAAGGAGAGAACGTCTCGGTTAATCCAACAATGAATAGGAGGAAAAGAGAAAAAGAAGAAATGGATAATTAAAAGAATGTTAAAATATGTGGGATGAATGAGTGAATAATGGAGAATCTTTAAAGAGACAGGCAGACAGACAGACTGACTGACAAATGACTGACTATTAGGTTCTTTAGCACAAAGGTTGAAAGGGCCTAGATATACACCATGCATCATTATTTGCCTTTGCTGCATTGAGAGAGATTGTGTCTGCTTGCTTTACACATACACACACACACACACACACCAAACCAAACCAAACGCAACGAGCAACATTTTGCAATCCATGTTGGTTCGTAGACCCGATCAGCTAACATCTGATAGGAACCAGAGACAACCTGGATGAAGGTCGGAGGTTTAATTTACTTAAGTGCCCTCACAAGGATATTTTTGTTCTTTTTGGCATTCTGTGATGTTGCGCCCCCAAAAACGTCACCAAATACCCGTTCTGACAGAGGGATCGAATTATATTTGCCGTAAATTGACTTCTTTCTCTTCCTCAAGGGCAGTGCTCAATTTTATCCTAGTATTCTGGCCTTGGTGTCATCACTGATTATATCTATATATATATGTATACTATATATATTATATATATATATAATATATATTATATATATGTGTGTGTGTGTGTGTGTGTGTGTGTGTGTGTGTGTGTGTGTGTGTGTATGTATTCAAGTATGTATATGTAATGGATTTGCCTTCTTCCCTTCTAAATTAGTTTTGGTATAGAACGTGATGCTTCCCCGAAATTGAGCAAGTATTTTCGAATGGCTGCTGAATGAACACAAATAAAAAGTCTAATTTTTCAGGAAAGAGCCTTGGATTGCCCTCACCCTTTCATCTTGTGCTATACCACATTTTCCTATTCCTTTAGATACTATTGCCTCGTTCTCCTTCTCAGTTACTCCGTGGCTTTGGGTTGTTTTTTTTTTTTTGTCTCTGCGGACTGACATTATTGGCAATGGTTTGGTCCTACTTTAGTAAAGAATTTTTCGCTTCTTCTTCTTCTCTTCTTTTTCTTCTTCTTCTTCTTCTTCTTCTTCTTCTTCTTCTTCTTCTTCTTCTTAAAAGGGTTCTTTATTATTATGTGCCTGAAGTTCAATATATCGGGCCGATTTGAAGATTAGAAATTATCTCCCAGAGCATATGTTTGGCTTGCAACCCCTACGCCCATAAGTTTTGGATCTTAGCTTTTGTACAAGCTGGGATTTATTTATTTATTATATCTCATTTCGAGTGCCCAACAGCTTTTGTCTTTGCATAAGTCTAAGCACTTGACGAATGATATTGCAATCTATCATTTAAATACCTTTACAGAATAAGAATTTGTCGCTCTTGGTGGTCATTGTAAATTATGTACCGCATTGGTCTAATTGGAGACATAAATTAAATAAATCTGTACATACAAGCATCAATTTTGCAGATTTTATGCGTTGGCTATGGCGTTAAAATTTGCGCCCTTTTTCATAAATGTTGACTAGTTTTTCTTATGTTTAAATTCACCTATTAATATATCTCTTCTTGCAGCCACCTTTTAAAAGCAACTTTCCTTATCTTACGAGCTGGCCTCATCAGCATGCTGCCAGCTGATAGGTCACGAACTTCGAGCCGCTCGTATTTTGAGCAAACACTTTGGGGTCTCGGCTCGCGAACTTAGTGAAACGCTTGCTGTTGTTTTGCGATGAATGAAGGGTATTGCTGCTACACCTATTGAGGATTCAGCTTCTTCTTAACACTTATGAGGGATTTTATGATTGCATTACAGATATACACTATTTTATGGTATAGTGCTTAAAGGTCCCTCGTAGCATTTATGACTCGAGAAGTAGTTTTTCCTTTTTTCATAAACAAAATTAAGAACTTCATTGTGCAGTAGAAATCCGTCTTACCGTAAGTGACCGGAGGTCAGAGTGAAGTCACATCATCGCTTGTGGGCTTGAACTTGTCCACGGTCTCATTAACATTCTTTATGAGGATCATATGTTATTTAAAAACTTTCCCAAAAGCTCCTATTTGTTATGATAGTATACCCTAGAAAAAAAAACTGTTGCAAGTAAAACCAAAACCGACAAGCAGGAACAGAAAGGGCACAGAAGACCTGATACTTTTTCTCTTCATGTTCCAAGTTTTCTACTTTTCTTGAGAGTCTTTCAAAGGAGAAAACTTTTCCTTATCGGGAGGAATGTGGCCCAGTTTTTTCCCGACCAACACTTTCCTGCTCTTGATATTCGTCTGGTCATGAACTAACTGTTATTTCCTGCAGCAGATCATTCAATTTGTCGAAGAGGAATCTTTGAAGAGAAGATAAAAAGAATTAAATAGGAAACATATGTTTAGTGGAAGAGAGATTACAGCATTCTAGGTTCGGTGGTATACGTAAAGGTTGTTAGATTTTTATCAAGTTGTTCCTTGAATGCCTAAGGTATATTACTGCTTTAAAGTTCACAAATAGTGATAAGAAATCTTACTGAAATGCAAATGTTTCAAACTCAATACCGAAAATGTTTGTTTTCGAATGTCTCTCAGGTTACAATATGATTTATTTATTGTAATTTTACGCGAAAGACATCTACACAAAGTCTGTGTAAAGTATAAGAAACACTAAGAAAAATGTGCAAACTTGAAGCATTTTCTAAACCAGGGAGTAAACTCTATTTAATATTGTCCACACTTCGAGTTGTACAGAACACATCTAAAACTAATTTAACTTCTTCTATTTTTTTCATCTAACCCTTCTGTTATCGCTTTCGTACACAAAGTCTGTTAATGAACTGGTTGCTGTTTTTATAATGTAAAAGGTTCGCTTCTAGTACTTCCACTTCTTCCCTCAACATGTGGGTCATCTGTAATGGGAACCTGATGCTGGGTCGTGTATTTCTGGAATTGGGGATTCTTCTTAAAGATTTGCTTAATGAACTGTATAATCTCTCTCTCTCTCTCTCTCTCTCTCTCTCTCTCTCTCTCTCTCTCTCTCTCTCTCTCCATAATATATGGTGGATTCAAGAGACACGTTGTTCATATCGATAAGATTTCTGGAGTTTCGGCGCCAAGTGTGGTCTTTAAAATATGCTAATTGTGCCAATACTTCCGCAGAGGGTTTATAAAAATGGATAGGCAAAAAACCCCGTGGTATTTTTTCGGTAATTGTTGTAGTTCTGATTGTAGTGCCATTAATCATTGAATGTTGTGATCCGTTGGGAAATAAGTAAAGCAACTGTGGGTACGTCACGTTACGTTCGATAGGTTTAAGTCTGTTGCGTTCGGTCTGATAGTTTACGTTAAGTGTAAATGTTCTCTGTGTTTCGTTCTCTTCTTTGTCTCATTTACAGCCCTAAGACCTGTTGTGGAGTTACTCTAAGTTCATTAAATAACTCATATACACCAGCTGAAGCTGCATTTCGTTATGGAATTATGCCTTATGTCTCATCCGATGGTTCACTGATTCGATAGTTTTTCCACAGTTCATTAATTTCGATGGTTTTTCCACAGTTCACTGATGGTTTTTCCACAGTTCACTGATTTCGATGGTTTTTTCCACAGTTCACTGATTTCGATGGTTTCGATGAATTAGTGAACTGTTTGTAGATGAATATCTCGTCATTACAAAATACTCCTTATTTCTCAGCATTCAACTTCTTGTCATTGACCTAAAAAAATCCCTTTCATTTATGTTCTCTTTCACTTCGAAATAATCTACTTTCATAATGAAGTTTTAAACCTTTGAATTACCAGAAATTATGAAGGGCTTTTCGTCCAAATTCTATCTTATAGAAGAAAACTCCGTTCAGAAATTGTAATGATAAATTCTGATGTAGGTTGTACTAAAGCAAGTGCATTCTGAACATGAAGTCTGATACCTGCAAGGTTTCAGTTTATAATTGTAAATCAGTGTGTCTGTGTGTGTACATGTGTTATTAATAGGCTGTTAAGGGAAGGGTGGACGTGGGAAAAATTTCATACATAAGCTTTCTTGGTGTCATTTGATGTTGAAATGTGTCTTGAGTCGCATATTAAAAATCCCCATTATTTCACGTTGGGGAAAATTTTGTACAAAACAATACAGATTTTGAGCAGCGTGTAAGCTCCATTGACCCCAAAGCAGACAGAGAGCTGGAGATAGAGACAAGTTTACCTTTAAAACCTTGGAGCAGTTGTTGCCATGGAAACAGCAAAGCTCATTTTTTATTGCTTGATATTTTTTGCGTGTTTGTTTCCTGGTGCAAGTGGAGTGTCGTAGTCCTATTTTATTATGGTGGGTTTTGTGGGTTGAGGAATAAGAGAAACTGTGTTTGAGTTTTCCATTTATAAAAATTGTTTGAATGAAGTATATATATATATATATATATATATATATATATATATATATATATATATATATATATATATATAATACTATTTATACAATGAAACATTTTTTAATGAGTAGGGTAGGGCGAAATCTTGCTGTGTCCATCGCGCAGTAGAAGAAAATCCACGAACGAACTATTGAAGAGACAAATCCACAGATAAGTAACTGTGCCAATATATTCTAAAATAAAACTCCTTAGAGATTTTTCCTGAATTTGCAGGATTGGAAAGTCGTTCAGATTCTTGAAAGCTCTCTGGAGGCTACCAGGTCTTATTGGAGAATGAGAATATATTTGTACAGTTACACGAATGTGGTTTCGTTTTTCCATTTTAAGACTCGTGTCACTTCGAGTGTTTTTGAATGAACGAGCTCTAGATATTCTAAGGTCAACGAGTAACTGTCAGACCTGGGCACGTTTCCACAAATTCAGTTGCTCATTTATTCTTTCCCGAGAGAGAGAGAGAGAGAGAGAGAGAGAGAGAGAGAGAGAGAGAGAGAGAGAGAGAGAGAGCGCTATCAGCATAATTTATCCAAGGAGCATTCAGTCATGTGAGAGAAGATTAATAGTTTCAAAATAGATAAATTCGAAAAGAACCGTCGGCAGATCCTGTGTATACGAGGGAAACGGTGCCAAGGAGTATATAATATGTATATTTTATTTGTAGGAGAGAGAGAGAGCGAGAGAGATCAGTATAAATAGATAAATTCAAAATGAACCGTCGGCAGATCTTTTGAATGCGAGGAAAACGGTTGGGGAAAGTTTAAGACAGTCCCAGATAAGGTCACATATTTTCCACACTTTCTTAGAAGATACTCTCCATGAGAGAGAGAGAGAGAGAGAGAGAGAGAGAGAGAGAGAGAGAGAGAGAGAGAGAGAGCACTACTGTACATTAACATTTACCGAAATATTACTTGCATCTAATGCTCTTT
>NC_061105.1:22773501-22778839 GCF_015104395.2 Macrobrachium nipponense | reverse complement strand
AGATTCGCAATTCCTGCTTAGAAGATGTATTTAATGTTCTTTTGTCCATCCGTTTTTGCGACTCAAATTTGTATTTTGCTTTATTTTATTTTAGTTACTCAACTGTTTTACTTAGCCATCTTTTAAAGTTTTTTTATTGCTGTTCATGCCGACGGCACTTTTGCAGATATTTTTATGTTTCAAGTTTGAACAGCAACTACTGGACAATTGTCCTACCTCTTTTTTAAGCCGCTATTTTACCGTAGATATGTGGACGACACATTCCTACTTTTTAGGGACCAACATCATTGCGACCTTTTCTTGAATATGCAAACGCATCACACACTAATATAAAATTTACATTTTGAGAAAGAGAATGATAATAGATTGCATTTTCTCGATACCTTGGTCATACGAGAGAATGATGGTTTCAGAACGGGAATTTTTCGTAGGGCCACATTTACAGGTTTGGGGCAAAATTTTTATAGTTCCTGTTCTCTTAATTTTAAGCTTAATTCATTATCAACCCTAATTCACAGAGCTATAGCCCTTGACTTCAAACTGGAGCTTGTTTCATAATGAAATTAATTTCTCTAGTTATGTCAGAAAAGCCCTACAGAAAAATCTTCCAGCCACCAGTCCCAGTACATCTAGCTTCTAAATTAAAATATTATGTTAGCTTTCCATACACTTACGATACCTCATTTATACCGCATTTGAGGAAGATAATGAACAAAACATTTCCAGCAGTTGATGTGAAATTCATCATAAGGATCCAAAAACCATAGGCGGATTCTTTCGACACAAAGAAAAATTGCCTACTTTGATGCGGTCTGGCCTAGTTTACTTGTATACTTGCTGTTCGTGCACGAACAGACTTACGTAGGAAGCACTCGCCGACTGCTCAAAGTACGATGTGACTCACACATAGGCATTAGTTACCGCACAGGGATGAAGCTCTCTAGTCCAGAGCTTTCAAATATAAGAAACCATGCACAAATATGCAAATGCAGAATCAACTACGATGATTTTCAGATAATTTTATCTAGCCCTAATGAACCAACTCCCTATACTCGAATCCTTGGCCATTAAGCACCTCGTTCCAACATTGAATAACAACACTACAGCAGTTCCATTGTACATTGCTTAGACCGCCCACCCTTATCTTCTTTCCTTGGTTATCTCGACTCCACCTCGCTCTGGCAGGCCTTTCACCAACCGAACCTCGGGTTGTAAGGTTTGTTTTATATATTTTTTTTTTTCTTAACAATTTTTACTTAGTGTTTAATACATTGTGTGTTTTTAGTTATTTGACTTTTATAAATTTCTATATACATATATTTATTTTTCTCTCGTGCTTATTTTGTATGTAACAATTTACGTTAATCTTGTTGGACAAGTTTGTAATTTATGTATTTTTTGTTTTTTATAGCCTTTGAAAATGAGACATTAGTCTTGAAACGTTGGCACCAATAAAGCAACTATGTATTGAGTGTTTTGCCTTTTCACCTGCTACATGATGGGGAGTAGCCTCGATTTTTTTATTGGGATACATATAGTATATATATATATATATATATATATATATATATATATATATATATATGTGTGTGTGTGTGTGTGTGTGTGTGTGTGTTTATGCATGCTTGCATGTATAGTAGTGGATTTGCTTTCTTCCTTCCGAATTAGTTTTTCGTATAGAACGTGATGCGTCCCCGAAATTGAGCAAGTATTTTCGAATGGTTGCTGAATGAACACAAATAAAAAGTATAATTTTCATGAAAGAGCCTTGGAATGCCCTCACTTTTTCATCTTGTGCTATACCACATTTTCCCATTCCCTAATTAGCTACTTGTGTCTCGTCTCCCTCTGTTACTCAACAACAGGCAGCGAGCTTTGTGTGGCTCTGGACCAGGCGCCTGGCTTCCTTTTCTCTGGCTTCTGTTGTCTTTATTCTTGGAAGTTTCCTTGAAGAGGCTTACAAAGAGCGTTTCGTTTCCATGGCTTTGGTTTATTTCCTGCCTCTGTGGACTGACGTTATGGGCAATGTTTTGGTCTTGCACTGGTAATGAATTTTCTTCCTCTTCTTCTTCTTCTTCTTCTTCTTAGAACGGTTCTTTATTAAGTCATATGAGCCTGAAGATCAATATATCGGGCTGATTGGAAGATTAGAATTTATCTCCCAGAGCATATGTTTGGCTTGTAACCCCTACGGCCATAAGTTTTGATCTTAGCTTTTGTACAAGCTGGGATTTATTTATTTATTATATCGTCGTTCGAGTGCCCAACAGCTTTTGTCTCTTTGCGTAAGTCTAAACACTTGACGAATGATATTGCAATCTATCATTTAAATACCTTTACAGAATAAGAATTTGTCGCTTGGTGGTCATTGTAAATTATGTACCGCATTGGTCTAATTGGAGACATAGATTAAATAAATCTGTGCATACAAGCATCAATTTTGCAGATTTTATGCGTTGGTTATGGCGTTAAAATTTGCGTCCTTTTTCATAAATGTTGACTAGTTTTTCTTATATGTTTAAATTTACCTATTAATATAACTCTTCTTGCAGCCACCTTTAAAAGCCAACTTTCCTTATCTTACGAGCTGGCTTCATCAGCATGCTGCCAGGTGAAAGGTCACGAACTTCGAGCCGCTCGTATTTCGAGTAAACACTTTGGGGTCTCGGCTCGCGAACTTAGTGAAACGCTTTCTTGTTTTGCAATGAATGTAGGGTATTGCTGCTACGTCTATTGAGGATTGAGCTTCTTCTTAACACTAATGAAGCATCTAATGATTGTGGTTACAGATGTACACTATTCTATGGTGTACAAGTTAAAGACTCCTCGTAGCTTTTATAACTTTGAGTAAGTTAGTTTTTCCTTTTTTTTCATAAACAAAATCAAGAACTTCATTGTGCAGTAGAAATACGTGTTACCGTAAGTGACCGGAGGTCAGAGTGAAGTCATATCATCGCTTGTAAGCTTGAACTTGTCCAAGGGCTCATTAACCTTCTTTATGAGGATCATAGATTATTTAAAAACTTTCCCATAAGCTCCTATTTATTATAATAGTATACCCCAGGAAAAAAACTGTTGCAAGCAAAAAAAAACCGACAGGCAGGAATAGAAAGGGCCCAGAAGACCTGATACCTGCCTCGTACTTTCTCTTTATGTTCCAAGTTTTCTACTTTTCTTGAGGACTTTTCCTAGGGGAAAAACTTTTCCTCATCGGGAGGAAAGTGGCCCAGTTTTTTCCCGACCAAAACTTTCCTGCTCTTGATATTCGTCTGGTCATGAACTAACTATTATTTCTGCAGCCGATCATTCAATTTGTCGAAGAGGAATCTTTGAAGAGAAGATAAATAGAATTAAATAGGAAACATATGTTTAGTGGAAGAGAGATTACAGAATTCTAGGTTCGGTGGTTATACTAAAAGTTCTTAGATTTTTATCAAGTTGTTCCTTTAATGCCTAAGGTATATTACTGCTTTAAAGTTCACAAATAGTGATACGAAATTTTACTGAAATGCAAATGTTTCAAACTCAATACCGAAAGTGTTTGTTTTCGAATGTCCTCTCAGGTTACAATATGATTTATTTATTGTAATTTTACGTGAAAAAAAACGTCTGCACCACAGTCTGTGTACATGTATAAGAAACATCAAGAAAAATGTGCCAAGATGAAGCATTTCTGAACCAGGGAGTAAACTCTACGTAAGATTGTCCACAATTCGAATTGTACAGAACACATCTAAACTAATTTTAACTTCTTTTTTCTTCATTCTTACCCTTCTGTTATCGCTTTCGTACACAAAGTCTGTTAATGAACTGGATTTTTTTATAATTTAAAAGGTTGGCTTCTAGCACTTCCACTTCTTCCTTCAACATGTGGGTCATCTGTAATGGGTTCGTGTATTTCTGGAATTGGGGATTCATCTTGAAGATTTGCTTAATGAACTGTAAAGTGTCTCTCTCTCTCTCTCTCTCTCTCTCTCTCTCTCTCTCTCTCTCTCCCATGATATATGGTGGATTCAAGAGACATGTTCATATCGATAAGATTTCCTGAGCTTCGGCGCAAAGTTTGGTCTTTAAGTATTAATAATTGAAAGTGTTGATTGTGCTAATACTGCGGGAGAGGGTTTATAAAAATGGATAGGCAAAAAACCCCGTGATAGTTTCTCGATGATGGTTGTGTTCTGATTGCAGCGCCATTTTAATCACTGAGTGTTGTGATCTGTTGGGAAATAAGCAACTGTGAGTACGCCACGTCACGTTCGATAGGTTTACGTCTGTTGCGTTCGGTCTGATAGTTTACGTTAAGTGTAAATGTTCTCTATGTTTCGTTCTCTTCGTTGTCTCATTTTACTGCCGTAATTTATGTTACATTGTGCTAAGACCTGTTGTGGAGTTGCTCAAAAGTTCATTAAATTACTTAAATACGCCAGCTGAAGCTGCACCTCGTTATGTAATTATGCCTTATGTCTCATACCTCCCAAATGATATTTTCATATATGTACCGAAGGGGAATTTTTTTTAAGTTGATAACAATTTCGTCCCCCCCATGGGATCGAACCACCGTCCAGGTGGACGGGGACGAAATCAGGACAGTCAGTGACGCTATCCAATCAGCCATTTGGGAGGTAAAGTGAATTTAGATATTAAAGACTTTGTAGCTTGAATTGATATATAAATGGATCACGGTTCGATGTGATAATTATTCATAACAAAAGGCTACGTTCTGTCAAACGCTCGAATTGGCCAACATGGTAGACGGGGGTTTCATGTCGATTCTAATTACGAAAGCATCCAGATCGAGGGTGATTTGTAAGGTCAGAATCGATATGAACTTATAGCGTCTCTGTTGGCCGATTGGATAGCGTCACTGACTGTCCTGATTTCGTCCCCGTCCACCTGGACGGTGGTTCGATCCCATGGGGGGACGAAATTGTATCAACTTAAAAATTCCCCTTCGGTACATATATGAAAATATATCATTTGGGAGGTAAAGTGAATTTAGATATTAAAGGACATTTGTAGCTTGAATTGATATATAAATGGATCACGGTTCGATGTGATAATTATTCATAACAAAAGGCTACGTTCTGTCAAACGCTCGAATTGGCCAACATGGTAGACGGGGGTTTCATGTCGATTCTAATTACGAAAGCATCCAGATCGAGGGTGATTTGTAAGGTCAGAATCGATATGAACTTATAGCGTCTCTGTTGGCCGATTGGATAGCGTCACTGACTGTCCTGATTTTCGTCCCCGTCCACCGGACGGTGGTTCGATCCCATGGGGGACGAAATGTTATCAACTTAAAAATTCCCCTTCGGTACTATATGAAAATAATCAT
>NC_061105.1:22723501-22768501 GCF_015104395.2 Macrobrachium nipponense | reverse complement strand
ATTGGGAACATTATTGTATGATATGTGGCTCATTAAAATTCATATCCAATAACTTTCTCAAAATTCTGTAAAAATACTTTTAAGGAAAACAATTATTTCTAAAAAAAACTATTAAGAACTCGATTTCGTTGTGTATAAAATTAAAACGACATTCGCTGTAAAAATTAGTACCCAACCCAGTAAAGGTGGTCTTCTTGTAAATACTGGTATGGAAACCCCCAGAGTCCCCCAAAATACATAGGTCCAGGAAAGGGAGGGAGTTGCCTATTTCCAATACTGTGGGAAGGCAACTCCATTTCTGGCTAATGATTTCGTTTTGTCATCTGACGTGGCTGTCGATGCTGTGGTGGACGTTGCTGGAAGAGGATTATTTTTTTCTTTTCTTTTTTTGACCTGGACAGATGCTGCTTCTGATTCGTGGTTGGGTCAGGGTAGAGTTCATGTGTGAGGCATCCATTAGAGAGAGAGAGAGAGAGAGAGAGAGAGGGAGGAGAGAGAGAGAGAGAGAATTCTACTAAAGAATGCAGCAATGTTAGTTTTTGCAGCAGAGGAACCTTTTAACGGTGGACCAATCACGAGTCAGATCTGCCCAGTAGTTATTTTCTAAATTGACTCTTCGATTGATGTCAGGTTCCTCTTCTGTTCATTTATGTTCAGTAATCTGGCCCTTATCATGGGGTAGTTGAATAGCCCTTTCTTGAAATAATAGTGTGTTGTGTTATTTATGATATAAATTTTAATGTTTCACTCCTATTATATATTAATTATTAGACACTCCGCGATTGACGATATCATTAAAATACATGTCAGCTGTTTGTCCGGAATTATTTGGCAGCAATGTGATTATTTGGCTATAATGAAGTGCCAATTTTGTCTTTACTCGAAATGACTTTCAAAGAGCGTCTATTAACTATGTTGGCAAAAGTGAGCATCAGTGGTTTATGCTGTCAGTTATATTTAGATTGAATACCAGTGTTTATGCTGTGATATTAAGAATTACTATCAGTGTGTATGCTGTCATATTTGCGGAGAAAAAAAAAAAAAAAAATATCAGTGTTTTTATGTCGGCTGTTTACATTTGTCGGTTACTCAATCATTTCATTGTGATTGATCTTTTATGGTGGGTGGTATTAGCCAAGCTGAGTACAAAGGGAGATCATCATAGACAAAGACTAATGGGATATAGAGTTCAAAGAGCTGTTCATCGTCTCCCTCAGTCAGTCTGCATGTCTCTAACTACTTATTCTCCTCCCGTGCGATTACAGGGGAAAAAGAAGTCTGTTTCTCTGTCAGCTTTTATGGTCACTGCAACTCGACATCGTTGAAGGAATTCCAGTCAAACTTGAGCACAAGGTAGACCAGACCGTTATAGGTAGATGCGGACGAGGGAGATAGATTGTTTTTATGCCTCTCTGTCTGTCTACCTGTGTCCCGCCCACATCATTAGAAAATAGACCTTAATGCGGAAATGCTCAATGGCAGGATACAGTCCGTGAGTGGATTCGTCGCTTTGATATTGCAACGTCTCTTACGGACTAAAGGAATTGCAACCAACTTGGTGCAAAGGCAGACAATCATTCATAGAAGTACGTGTGGTGAGATTGGCCATTCCGCGCGTGTGGTGTTTTCTTGCCTCCTTCAGTGTGTGTCACGCACTCTGTGTGTCATTGCAACTTCTCTTTTGAATTCAGAGATTTCAGTCAAACTTATCTACCTTCGCAAGAACTAATAATATTGTCTCATTAAAAGGGTGCCCATATGGAACATGTAATTTTTAGCAATACTGTCGTTTTGGTTATTATTATTATTATTATTATTATTATTATTATTATTATTATTATTATTATTATTATTATTATTATTATTATTATTATTATTATTATTATTATTATTATTATTATCCAAAATGTACTCATGCAAAATGTACACATTCATATTAACCAACCTGTTTTTTAAACGAACAATTAGTTTTGAAGTCTACATGAGATTAAGCTAAGAGTAAAATATCAGAGCACAGGGAAAGTATAACGAATATTGAATTTTAATGAAAAAAAAAAGTTATTTTGAAATTAAATCCGAAAATTTAAAAATGTCGCTTTCAAATGAGATGTTAATTAAAGAGAGCAGTCATTCCTATCCGGGGAGGAACCACTTGAACTATGTTAGTCAATTATGTTACGATTTTTAGGCGGTAGTTATTGATTACAGAATTTCGATTAATTGTTGGTTTGGGAAGTGTGTGGAATTGTTCTCTCTCTCTCTCTCTCTCTCTCTCTCTCTCTCTCTCTCTCTCTCTCTCACACACACACACACACACACACACACACACGATCTGACTGTTGGCAAACACGATCCGTCTTTAAGTTACTTGTCCAGTGTTAAATGCAGTGTGATTCAAAAGAAAGACGTGAGCTGATTTCATGAAATTCTGTGTTTACTTTCAGTTTAGTTATTGGGGAAGTAGATCATTTACTGCACTTGGAGTTAGACCTCGCTGTTTTTCCCTTCCTTAAGATCCAGACTATATGGCCAGTCCCAGCGGCCTTTCAATAAAGAAATCTTTGTTTCAAGAAAAACATTGTAGCTACCAATAAATGAACAAATAGTGCACTGTCTGTTAGAAAAGTTGTATTTGTGAATGTAATCATATATTCTTGGAAATTAAAGGAAATTATTTCAAGCAAAATAAACAGAAACAAAGATCCTTAAATTTAATTCAGGATCTAAGGTAACCTCATCATTTATTTCAAGTATAACTCCGGCCTGCACTCCGTTCAAAATTTATTTCCAAATTTGCATACTTTTAATTAACTCTATAATTGTAAACAAATTGGCCGGTCGTTCGCGAATTCCATTTCAATGCAAATTAGTCGGAGCTAACTGGAATGAATGAGCCTCCATTCCTTGGAATGGAACAAACATTATTCCTTCTCAGTTCCAGCTTCATTCATACGCTTCGTTTACTACAGGTAAACAGTTCCATGTGATTAGAACAGCGGAGGTCATTCATGGACATCCTGGAAGGGGCGTCGTTGTTGGTGTTGCTATAATTCCTCTTCTCTGGAAGGGAACAAGAGTAAAGTTATTCTGGTGATGGTACCATTGATGTTATTGATGGTGATATTTTTTTCTGTTATCGTCACCGTCATTATTATTATATTATTATTATTATTATTATTATTATTATTATTATTATTATTATTATTATTATTATTATTATTATTATTATTTGATTTTGCTTCGCATGATCTATTAACATGCAGAGATAATTGACACTTCCTCATCACCACTGCTATAATGACTATTATTATTTTCTTCGTTTTTATAATTATTACTCTAGAGTAATAATTTCAATAATACTAATAACTTTCTTGCTGTTATTGTCCTTGTTTATTAACGTCTCCGATTCAGATGGGTTCACCTGAAACCATTTTTACACGAATACTTTCAATTGCTCGAGTAACCATTTTTATAATTCTTTTCCTTTTGTAAGAACAATTCCTTGTGTCACTCTTGAATGATTTTGTGACCTACTTCTACATTATGAAAGCATCTGCCAGGTCTCTGATCTGTCCCCACCTGGCCACCGGTGTTCAGAATGTCCTTTGTGATGTATTGGAGTCCATTTATCGGAAGTACATTTTGTTGCAGTTTCAGCCTGGTATTCTGCAGTCATAGAAAAATAATTATTTTTTTATTTCAATAAAAAAGCAATATTTTTATATATTTATAATATGCAAAGAAAATTTTGGAATACAGAGTTCGTGATTAATTAGTGGGATAACCAAATGTCAGTTTTTTATATAAGATGAATTGAATTAGTTTACCTTCTAATTTTTTGTAATCTTTCTATCAGGTAAGACTGAAAAGGAGGAAGTTACTATTGGGATGATATATTTTACTAATGCAATAAGGTAAGAAAAAGAAGATGGTCTCATTTTGAAGGTTGTTTCTTAGAGAGAATCTGCTGTGTTTGTTATTTCACGAGTATATTTATCAATATTGAAGTAATATTCTAATGTACTTCGTCCCTACTGATTTCGTTTCATTTGCTTCCTGTTAACCTTTCAAACCTTCTATTGAATGGCCTTAGTTACCCCAGTGCTTGGCATAATGCCAAAATTCTATATAAATAAAAAATCAGTTCAAAAGGCAATGATAGATTCTCTTCTTTCCGTTCACAACGATTTAGTTCCCATATATATATATGTATATATATAAATGTGTGAATAATGTGTGTGCGTGTGCCCTCGAGCACTGAAAAGGACAGAAGGAATAGAATAGGTACATTTTTCTATAGTCAATTTTTTTCTATATGTACTCTGAATTTTATCTTTTCTATTCAGTCCAACAATTCCTGGGCTCTGCTGTTGTGGGGAGAGTTGTGTAGTTGTAGTGTTGCTTTTCAACTTCATTCTTCACGGTCATATCCTGTGAAATATATTTTCGGTCCTAATTCCCATATAAGCTACTTCAGGAACCAGTCACCCGTCGTGCAAAGGTACTAAATGAGAGAACCAGAGAAAACAAACTGGTGGGAAAAGCAGAAAATAGCGGAGAACCACTCGTGCATTTAGAAGCTCCCAAAATCTACCCAATTGTTTTATTTTGGGTGATGCTGCCGCAGACGAAAGCTTCCTCATCATACCTCCCCATCATTAGTCTAAAATTTCTCGTCTATAAACGGAAACTCCTTTTTTCTGTTTAGAAAAATAAAAATATTGCCTGTCCGGAATGTAAAGCAGTCAGAATATTCTCTTATTTTTACTTAAGGGGAGAAAATCCTTGATGCTGAATGTGAATATTTAATGCAAAGGCCATATCAAGATTTTTACTCTTGGGACGATAACAGAGCTTTCAGTTTTGGAAAGCTACAGGGTTTCGAAGACTTTTCAGCTGCGGAAATCGAACTGATTTCTTTGGATGATATTATTATTATTATTATTATTATTATTATTATTATTATTATTATTATTATTATTATTATTATTATTATTATTTATTATCATCATTATCATTATCATTGTCATTGTCATTGTCACTGTCATTATTATTATTATTATTATTATTATTATTATTATTATTATTATTATTATTAACATTATTGCCCAAGTCGCTTTCCTAAAATAATAGATGATATATATTTTCGTTTTAAAAATTATGAAAAACTATGTATATCCGTGGAAACTGGGATTATACGTGTATGGCGTATATTAAATTTCATAATAAAAATTTCTCAGATGATCAAACTCTGTCGTGTCTAAGTGTAGTTATATGTATAATTGTGTACATGCGTTTTTAAATTATACATTGACTCGCCTCTCTCTCTTCGTTCCTCCTCCATTCTCTTATTTTTCTTACTTTTCCTTTTTCCTTGTTTCCTTTCTCCCCCCGCCCCCCTTTTTGTGTAGGTCTGCCCACGTCCCACCTTTCTCTCATTGTCTTCTCAGCCGACTGCCATCCCTTGTCCCTCTCTTTTCACAACTGCCGAATTGTCCATTTCCTGCAGCCTCCCATCCCAGTCTTTTCTCCCAAATGGAAAGAGAACAGTGAATGCAAGAGCTACCTGTAGTTCACGAACACAGTTCTCCAGAGGGATTTTGAGTTTCGTCAGGTTTCAGTTTGTCTGCAGTTTCTGCCACCAGCAGTCCTCTTTTGGTCCCTATTTTGCTCTACTTAGCTATTTTCTTGATGATCGAATTTTTCTGCAATTTTGTTTTGTATAACTGTTAAGCTTTGTTTGTAATTAACAATCAGTTTTAATGTTTTTAATACAACAATTTCATAATTAGATTTTTAGAATCCCAGTTAAGAAACTGTTGGTATTAGGCTGTAAAAGCTATTGTGAATTAAAAAACCATAATTAGGAAACTTGGTATCAGAATAGAAAAGCCATTATTGGTTCAAAAATCTTGATTAGGAAAATGTTAGGATTAGGCTGTAAAAACCTTTGCTCATTGAAATTCTTAATTAGGAAACTTAGTATTTAAGAAGTTAAAAGTGGCTTTTGCAATCTAATTCTAACAGTTTTTAATCAATATTTTTATTTTTACCAGCGATTTTAGTCTTGGACACCAAAAGTTCCTTAGGCACCGATATTTTCCTGAAAACCAACAGATTACACATAAGAGCTGATCACAGGATAACGCCAATTTTGTTTGAATATCAGCCGATGAAACCAAACTCTTATGCAACATCAGAGCTTCCTGGAGAACTGGAAAGAAGGAAGGAAGGTTTCCTCTGCTCTCCTCCTCCTCCTCCTCATATCTGCCTGAAGCGAAGTGTTTACTCTGGAGTCTCTCTTCTTTTTATTTTTTTTTTTTCCAAAACACCAGAGAAAGAGACCCGCTCTTAAGAACATTTGTGAAACTCGGGTTGTATAAATTGGCTTATTTCATTTTGTTCGTCGTCAAGGGACTAGGTATTGGGAATATTTGTTGTTGTTGTGGGTAGGGGGGGTGAGTTTACACAATTCATCGCTGTAGGAGGGGATGTAGTTCTCTGTTAGTGGTTTAGCATGGGAAGTTATTACGTTTTCGCGGCATTTACAGTATTCTATTATGAAGTCCCTTTTGCTTATGGTGGGAAGTCTCAAGTTTTTTTTTAATTATTGAGGCTAATTTGAATTAGAATTTTAACACTTGAAATTAAGTCACGTTATATATAAAATTGTCATGCATACAGAAGTCTGATTTTTAATTGAAAAAAGCTCTAATATCTAATTATTTTAAAGCCTCTGATGATTTTTTTTTATTAGCTCAGGAATCCTAAAAAGGTTATTAACTTATGGCGACTCTAAAGCAGCTCAGTCTTGCTATAAGAAGCTTGAGATATCAAAATTGTTTAAATGTTTACAATACATTATCCCTTGACTTTTGTTCTTTGTAAGAGAAGGAAATCGGAAAACGTTTTCGTGGGCTTAGCTCTAGGCATTGCTCCAGCAACTTTTTTTTTTCCCAGGTACAGGTTCTTTCCGAATACTGCCAATATGTGGAACTCTCTCTCTGTCTCTCTCTCCCTCTCTCCCTCTCTCTCTCTCTCTCTCTCTCGCTCTCGTCCCTCTCTCTCGACCTCTCCTCTCTCTCTCTTCTCTCTCTCTCTCTCGTTGTGCTTTTATTTCTCTCTCTCCTTCAAGAGCAGGTGATATCAGTTGCTCAGTCCTGTTCTCTTTCATTGTGTGGTGCATAAGTACACAGGATTTCTTGAGAATCAGAGGATTTCTACTTGATTTCCGATGTATTAAAAGTTGCAGTTGTGGTTTATCTTCAGAAAACTTTGTTGGTTGATTTATTCGTTTTTCCAGTCAAGTATCCTATTTTTTTTTTTTCATACGACAAAGCTGTCGATTCTCTGTTGATGCAAAGTATTTAAAATCTCTGCTGTTCTTTTGTAAGTCAGTTCTTAGGTTTCATTAACGTCTACCCTGTCTGTGTTGATGGAAAAGATTAAATATAAATGATATAACGCCATACATTGATATGTTATAACTCTTTTGTTTAAATACTTTTATTCGGTAAGATCGCCGTCATCAGGTGATTCACAAATCTTTCATAACTTACAAAGTTAAAACTTCAATGAAGACAATAGTGACTAAAATGCTTATACTTCTTCCCCCGCAAAATACAAACACACAAACACACGCGCGCTCACAAAACAAGAGAAAAAAAATTATTGCTACTGTTATTGTTACGTCAGTAAAAATTAAGCTGCGGTAATCCATTGCTAAATGGATTCGCTCGACATGTATCAAACATGTCGAGTGATGATTGCGCTGGGCTTAATTCGCGGCAGTTTGTTCGTTTTGAGATTTCGGTCGTGAACGAATTGAAGTGCTTATGGGATTTATGTTTATAGTGGTTATGAAACTAGCGTCACTGGTGAGAGGTCCAAAGGTTCAGAATTCGATCCCAGGGGCAAGGTAGAGCGAATCTGGCCGGGTTTGTTTAACCCGGTTCGGTTTAACCCATTTTGACTTCGTTGACGTCATCGGTGAATATGCACCTGGTGAGTTAGCCATTAGTGGTTGGGCTTGGCCAAGTGGCAGGAAAAGGTGTGACTAGCACCTTCATCCTAAATTGCAGGCTGAAACTTTGGACAGACCATTTCTTGGGGAAAATCAATATGTACACAGGGTGTAATACGAGTTTATGCAAATATTTTGGGAAATGAAAGAAAGTCATTTTGAGCGGAAAATGTTCTATAAACATAAAAATTTTAAAGCTTCGTTTGTCGGTGAGATGAATTTTCTAAATAACCGTTTTATCCTTAACGCTGCTCGCGACCAAACACATACCATCGTAAATCTCCATCCTAAAAGAAACCAACTTCCATTATTACTGAAGGCTGTTCATTTTAATCCATATACTTTGAACTTATTTATTTTACTCTCTCTTCCTTCCTGCATCGTGTTATTCATTTTGTTCCCTCATTTAATTTTTTCTATTTTGCATTTTTCATCATGTTTGGAATCTCTACCTTCACATTGCATTACATTTCCTTCAATAAATGTACGAATGAAGGGACCTTAGTTTTAATAAATAGTTAGATAATTTTTGTTAATATATTTTTTTATAATTATTACTATGAATAATTTCTTTGTTTAACTTTAACAAATATTGATGGATTTTTCCCTCCTGGAAAGACGACAAACGCGAGAGATGTCATTTTGATTTGCTGAGATCGAGGCTGTCAAGCGAAGCACTGGGCACTTTGGCCCATCCAGCGCTTAATCAAGACGGTGAAATGAGGGAGTCGGAGACTCGGAGTCGGTGGACAGCAAGGTAAAGAAAGACACGGTCCAGATAGAACAGCTCAGCCAGACAGCTCCCCAATTTTAAGCCTCTTCTGCGCACCTACGTCATCTGACGGAGCGTGGTGGTGAGAACCACTAAGAACCTATAGGTCTAACCGACTCTAACATACCGTCAAGATTTTTTTTTTTTTTTTTTTTTTTTTTAATGTATTTGAAGATGTGATCTTTGAAGTGTCAAAGAATGTAAATAAAATAATACTTGCCTTTTTAAAAATATTTTATCACGTTACAACTTTCAGTTTTTTTTCTCAGTGCCTCCCTGCAAGGTTGCCCTTGACATTTTCTCTAATTTATCAAATTATAATTTAAGAACTTCAATATGACTTTATCAATTTAAAGCAAAGCTTTTTAAAACAATGTTTACCCTCCATGAGTGCTATCCCGTGTACAGCATAACACAGTCTATCCAAGTATCATTCATTGTATTTTTCATTCTTATTTCCTAACTCATGGTATTTCACACAAACTTTTTTGACAATATATCCCCCAAATGTATTTAAGTGCCTCCTCCTCAATTAGTCCCTCGATATTTGTTTTTATTTCTGTGTCTGCTCTAAAAAGGTCTTCTTCCTAATCAAAAATATCTTTTTCTAAATCAAAATCGAAATTTCAAAACATTTGTTGTTACTCATATTTCTAATGCTAACTCCCTTTTTTTTTTGTTACATATTCCTCTTCATTGGCAGATTAAAGGGCTTTTTCACTGAGGTGACTCCTTCATTTCCTTCCCTAACAAATTTTTAAGCCTTAATTTAGGGCAATATTGATTTAATTTTTGTGTCAGCAGGTAGCCAATACTATGAGAGGCTTTAACATATTAAATAAAGCAATGTTGGATTTACAAGAAAAAATTATTCATTTCTCCAGAAATGAATATTTTTTTATTTAGCATTAGGACTTTTAACTTTCATAATACTCATTACCTCGATGACCTAGAGCAATTTACCTGTTTGTTTTTCTACATCAATACCAACAGCATTGATTCTAACAAACTATCCGTACATGCAAGAAGAATTCATGATGTCGAGCCTATCAGCATTATTAAAAGAATAAGATCGGACGTTTCACTTCAGTTTTGGCACTTCAACAGTCCCCTTTCGCCTAAATATTTTACTGATTTGGCACATGATGTAGACACCAGTTTCACTTCTAATTCAACGCAATGTCTTTGTTGACCAGTTACATTTAAATGCATTTTATTGATCTTATATGCAAGCCCATAGTCTGTTTTGGTTTGACCGTGGGTAAAGAGATCCAGAGGAGAAAGAACAAGGAATTCTACAACCCCAGCCGAAGCGCTCGCGGCAGAGATACATCAAACCGATGCGATTTAGGATGTAACTCCCCGGGCACACTACACCACATCCTTCAAGTGTGTCCCGCAGTACAACCGTGGAGGATAAAGAGGCACGACAGCGTAGTCAAATACCTTAAATCGAAGGCCGAGGAGGCAGGATATGAGACGATAATAGAACCGCGGATGACAACGAGAGAGGGCCTAAGGAAGCCGGACCTTCTGGTGTGGAAGGGAACCAGCTCTACGGTTATAGACGCACAAGTTGTTGCCGACTCCAACGTTAATTCCATCAACATATACTGTAGGAATAAAGTCTCAAAAATATGACACACCGGACATAAAGAAGAAGACCGAAGAAATTACAGGGACATTTCCATCTATAGAAGTGGTAACAGGAAATTGGAGAGGCGTCCTTTCAAGTGACTCCATCCGCGTCTGCCAACAATTGGGTATGAGGGTCCCCGACATCGAGCTGCTCTCCATCAAAATCATTGAGGGCGGCCTGAGCATATACGCCAACTATATGGGGATGTCGGGGGGCGGCGACGTCACGTAGGCAACGGGGACCATGGCTGCTTGGCCATTGACGTTCCTCCAGATCCAAAGAATAACGATCTGTTGAGTGGAGATTGGAATGGTAACCAGGGTTGTTGGTAGAAAAATCTAGGTAACCCTGGTTAGTCTCTCAAGTGTATATTGTGTAAAAGAGGCTACACCCTGCATAATGTGATGGATATATCTGGTATGTAAATTATAAGGCCTATGTAAGAGTAGTCAATAAAAAAAAATGGTACTGGGAGAAAATCGCGCAGCTGCACTAAGAAGTAATAGCTATAGTGCGTTTACTTTTCTAAGATCGCTCTGGCGGGCCAGGAGAATAGGCAGTGTTGTCATATCACGGGTATGTAAGTCCCATTAAATGCTTCCCGCAGATATAATCCTTCTTAGGAGGATTCGCTTTAGACCTTGGGAGTCAAGGGAAAGGGTTTGCTTCTTCCATGTTAACATTTTATTTTTATTTTTTTTTTAATTCCCGATTCTATTTGGCTATTCCTTCTTTCTCTTTCTATAATTATAGATGCGCTGAATGTTCTGTTGACTTCGGTGTTTGGACTTGAGACATAAATTCAAAAGTCAATCGATCTATTATGCCCTTAGAAAAACAACCACTCATCCCTTCTTTGCGTAACATTTTTATCAAAATCATCCAATTCAGTCACAGGAATCACTTTCTCTTTTCTCTTTCCACTATATTTCCCGCTTATCTTGCTTCCTTGTTAAGTCTACGAATAGTCAAATCTGACACTTGTTTGCTTCAGATGTTCTTTGGCTATCCTTCGAAACATCAGTTACAGGACCTTCCTCATGGTGTTTTTATAAAATGAAGTATTTCAGGAAATTATAAACTATTTCCTTGGCCTCAGGTTGTGGGTGAAGACGTTTACGGGTGTCATGTCACTTGGGCTGGGCTGTCCATACTTATCACAGTGGGTGATCGAGTGCGAGTATCCTTTAATGATATTGACCATGACCTTTTAAATCCTCTCAAAAATCATAGGTCCCCTAAACTCAGATCTGGCATCGCCGGGGAAAAAGTATGCCGTATCTTCATTTTCAGTAATGAAACTGAGGTTTTCATGAAGAAAAACGAAATAAGATATAGTCATAGTATCTGATGGAAACAAAGAACCACATTTCAAGAAATGAAAACTATTTCAATAGACTCCAAGAAGTTAAGATGATTCCCATACATGAAAATTGGCATCGTATGATAGCTGTACAAGCCAAACCACAGCGATCTTAGGAAAGGTTGATGAAAATAAGTGGGGTTGGTGGTAAAGTATAAGGCTAAAAATTGGTGTAGCGAGGCGCCTCTGGGACGCTTCTAACACTTAATTAGTAATGCCTAAAGTGTGCCCTTCTACGGAGAGAGAGAGAGAGAAGAGAGAGAGAGAGAGAGAGAGAGAGAGAGAGCACCTTACCTTAGGGAAAGAATAAGTGACTTTATGTTACCATTGAAAAATAAGTACTTGTGCGAAGGAGGATTTGTAAGGTTTGAGAGTTTAGAAGTATTACTTGAAAATTAGAAAATGATTAAAATATCCGAATGTTTGGTAGAAATGTTATTTCATTAGTTATTAAAGGATGATAAATGTTGATTTATGATGTAAAAAATTTGGTTTATGTCATGAAAAAAACGAAACTTCCCTTTTAAAGGTTTTTCTTGAAAATAAATGGACAAAGAAATAATAATTCTTTAAACAGTTAAGAAAAGTTTAAAATGGAGGAATAGGCCTACCAGTCTTCTCAAGATTAAGAAAGAATAAAAAATAACTCTTTATAGAACGGAATGTAACATCAGATAAATGAAGGGAAACACTGTAAAATAAAAGAAAAAGAAACACTGTCTTCATTTGTTAGTTAACATTGTGTGCAGCGATTATCTGCCGAGTCTGTGACGTTGTTATTTGTAGTGTGTTTGCAAACGCTCCGAGATACCGTTAGGCCGAAAGGACAAGGAACAGGGATGGGAATCTGAGCTCTGTGGATTCGGTTCCAGCGAATGACGTCTGGTATGGTAACTGTTTTCTATCTTTTTTTTCCAAAATGTTAGTTACAAAATTATTAATTATCTTTTTTTACCCTCTCTCTCTCTCTCTCTCTCTCTCTCTCTCTCTCTCTCTCTCTCTCTCTTTGTTGCAAAAATGTCAGCATTGCTTCCAATCAAGCCTCTGCTGTCATGCTGTGTCGCCTGCTTGTATCTTTTTTCTGGGTGTTTAGCTCCACCTTTGTTGGGAGTGTACGGAATCGGGGGCCATGATGGAATGTAGTTACAATCAATCTCATATAGTTTCTATCATCTCTCCTATTCAACCAATCCTTGCACCACATTCTCATCTTTTTCTTTAAACATACGCAAATTATTATGCTGCACAACAGTTACTTTTTCTGAGCAGTACAGTCAACATGTTTTTCTTACGACACGCGACAAGGACACGATCTTGGTACTGGCATCGTCGGGCACGCCCGTCCATCGTCGTCAACTCTGCCGTGTGGAGAGCACGCACGGGTAAGCCCGGCCGCAGAATTTGCCCACCTACCGCGGACCCTGGCGGGCACGACGATCGTCTGGACAGGCCTTTACCATTCGTTGTAGCTTATAGTCAGTGATACTGCAATTCTCCTCCAGACCTAAGTTCGAAGCCTGGTGGTGGAAGGAAAAGAGATTTTTATTAAAATTTTCACTAAATTTTATTGGAAATTCTAATGCCTCGATCTGCTTATGGTGACCAAATAGGTTGTTAATGTCAAATAGAGTGATATTTTATCGGAGGAGATGAACAACGGCTCCTCATGAACGACGATCACTGAAGTGTGAACATTTTAGTATCATTTCGTCAAAATCATTGTGCATGCCTTACCGATAACAATATCATATCATTTAATTGTTTGTCTACTAAGTTATTTCTCATTGAAAGTTTTATTCCTTGATATTATAGTGGCAAATAAAAAAAATTGGACTAGTTATTACTATCAAGAGATCACAAGATGATCCAATTTTGTGACCATAAAATATTACCTAATAAATTATTCTTTAGAGAAACCTCCCAGGAAGGATTCTCTCTCACATCCATCACTCGGTAGCCTTGTGCAAACGTCCCTCCTTGTCCCGGAGCAATATTTTAGTGTGGCCCAGCTGACCTAGAGGCCGTTGCAGTGCGAAATGATTGCTAAGGAGAGTAATCTGTTATGATTCGATTTTGTTGGGAGGGGGAGCCAAACATTGAAATTTGGGAGAGAAGTAAAGATACAGACAGTGACTGAACCAAATAGATGGACTTTGCCACAGAGAAATGGGATGTAATAATGTTTTTTTTTTTTTTTTTTTTTTTTTTATGGGTTCAGTGCCAGATTTCTCAATATACATATGAAATTTCTCGTCACCAATTACAGGGTCGTTTAAAACCGCCAGCGTTCCTTACAATGCTGCAGTTAAGGGTGACAAATTATTCGTCTCGTTATCTGGGTAAAAACTTCACATAATGTTGTTCATTCCCGTTTTATGAAAAATGAGATATGCTAGCAGTAGCAATCAATTCGTGTCAGGCGATTGGACATCGACGCCATTTTACTGGAGATTAGCTTTGAGATGAAAGGATTCGCCAAATCCGGCAAACAAATTACTCCCAATTTTCAGGCTCCGTTTAATTTGCTCCTCTTTTTCTAATTAGAGATTAGGGTTATAATTTGGTTAATACTTTGCTAGTTTTACTGGTGTAAATGTTTGCTGATTCTCTGTATTCTCATTATTGTCATTATTTTTTTATATATTCACAATGTGTACTTATGTTGTGTAATAATAATAATAATAATAATAATAACTAATGATGATAGTAGTAGTAGTATTAGTAGTAGTAGTAGTAGTAGTTAAATGTAAGTTGTGTAGATAGAATACACTTTAAAAAAAAATAGTGTTCATGTGATTGCTGTATTGAATTTAATATTTTGTGTTTTAAACTTAAAACTAATTGAATGGAGTTGACCCACAACATTCTCTTTGCTCTTCTACCTCTTTTGTTGCCTCTCCTTCGTCCTCTTGATTCTCCTTTTCTTGTTTGTCACGTGGGTATTCTTTTGTTCCCTCTATCTTGGTACATTGGCCGCCTGACATCCAGAGGCTGCTGCGATGTTTACGAGCTTTCAAGGTTCGGATTCGCCTTCGGTTTTTGTATTCATTCTGGTCGCTTTCAGATTTAGTGTAAGGGACAGATGCTTATGTATTGTCTGCTTTAAGGATGGGATTTTATACGTTAATTTTACTGAGTATGTGTTCCTTGTTAAGCGTGTGATCCTTTTTAATTGCATTAAAATCGATATTATTCAGACTGCTTCCATATTTGGAAGAACGGAACGTTACAACCCAAGTGCCCCAATAGCAAAAGCTGCCCTGTAATGTTGAAAGAAATATAGAAGTTCGAATAAACGCAATAAGAGAAATAACAAAGATAAAACAAATGAGAAAACTCTTACATCGTGAAAAGGATCTCTTAGGAGGCTACTAAACGCAGGAGACATTTGCAACAAGTTTGGACTTCTGAAGTTTCTGTGGTTTAACAGTAAGGAAGGAAGATCATTCCACAAACGGGTCCTAGCTGGAACAAATCTTCCAGGAAACTGCATTTCATGGATGCCTGTAAGAGGAAAGGCAAGGCCTACAGAATTGGCTGCACACACAGTGCCACAATGGGGATGGCACAGGCTGGGAATATCTAAAAGGGAAATGATCGGAATTACGGGAAATCTTCAGAATTGAGTTCCAGGAGATTATTCCTCGAAGTAGCTTTCTGTTCTTCAGCTTCATTCCTCAGCTATCATCGCTGGCATTCATCTCCGGCGAGAAGCACTTGCGTCAGTATATCCATGTTGTCATGGGTCCTGGAAACTGCAATTACTGTATTCTTTCCAACGAGATGAAGTTTGATTCATTTGTTTTCATAAGGGTAGGGTTCAGTTGAATGATTAGAAACGTTATGAGTAAGAAGTAAATTAAAGCGTCTCATAAAATAAACAAACAAGCGGAGGAGAGAGAAAGAGGACGTTTTTATATCTTGAAATACACTGAGAGAGAGAGAGAGAGAGAGAGAGAGTAGAGAGAGAGAGAGAGAGAGAGAGAGCATTCTAGACCCAAAGAGGACTAGGATGAGAGCTTCCTTCAACATGGAAACGATTTGTGATATATGCAACTAATTATCCGAGTAAACCTTTCCATTATTTTTTTAGAGTCACGTTGCAGCAATGCCAATCTCAAGTTGTGGTTAATGTCTTCACACGTAATAGAAATTGCGTTCATACCATATATTTCGTTCAGTCAACCAAACCTCATAGTTATTAGACTTGTCAGTCTCGACTGTTATTCCAAGATAATACCAGGGTTTCTTCCCTAATCCTGCCTCTCGACACAACCCGACCATTAATCAAGGAACAGAGCTCCATTTCCCTCTCGGTTGTTTGCATTTTTGTCCTGTTTTTCCACCTCTTCTGTTCTGTTGCAGTGAGAATTTATTCCTGAGGAACACCACTTCTGATGTCAGTTGACTCGATTTTTCTATTAAGTTTATCAAGTCTTGTGGACTTTCAAACCGTTTAATTCTCTCTCTCTCTCTCTCTCTCTCTCTCTCTCTCTCTCTCTCTCTCTCTCTCTCTCTCTGAAGAGATATTTAGATCTGCTGGTATGTCATTCGTATAAGCATGTCATTATTTATATAATATGATTAAAGGAAGTAGAACAGAATGGCAGCATAGTTCGAATTGTTTTATAATATGGAGATTCCAGTATAGCTGTATTTCGAATTATGTAGCCATTTTGTTCAACAAATTATCATTATTATTATTTTTTTTTTTTTAGCTCTATCACAGTCCTCCAATTCGACTGGGTGGTATTTATAGTGTGGGGTTCCGGGTTGCATCCTGCCTCCTTAGGAGTCCATCACTTTTCTTACTATGTGCGCCGTTTCTAGGATCACACTTTTTCTGCATGAGTCCTGGAGCTACTTCAGCTTCAGCTTATTATTATTATTATTATTATTATTATTATTATTATTATTATTATTATTATTATTATTATTATTATTATTATTGATTACAAATGTCTTTGTTTTAATAAGCTGTTTATGCAAAGGAAATTCGCAAGATATCCATTGTAACAGAGAAACTGGCGTGACCATTTATGTAAAAAGTAAAAAGCAAAGAAACACATAAAGCAGATTCCAGATAGAAAAGTAAAATCTCTCCCAGTCATGGAAAAAAAACAAGATTTTCGTTTCAGAGTCCAAAAGAAGTTGCCGGACTCTAAAGATGGAAGGTTGACACATAAGGGTGGTGTCCAGGTTTCGCCATAAATAAATGGAGGTTGTTTATATATATATAAAGACAAGAGATGGTTCTTAATTAAGGAAAATATCACATATAATTTGGGAGAGGTTTTTGTAGCTCTCCTGACGGGAAAGTGTAACCAAATTTATTGGTAGTGAAAAATTCAAGCATTTTCATCCGTCTGTACTCATTTTTTTGAGGTTTCTTTTGTTTTACGGTGTAGCTTTTTTTTTATCATAATGAAGCCGCAAGGTTAAAGAGAAATACTAGCAAAATTTGGAATATTTCTATTTCTTATATGATACTCACCATTTCCTATAGTGTTTGCATACTCTCTCTCTCTCTCTCTCTCTCTCTCTCTCTCTCTCTCTCTCTCTCTCTCTCTCTGCCAAATATTTTGAAGTCGTTCAAGCGTTTAACCTCCTTCGCCGTAACACATGCGATGAAAAATGGTTTCTTCTAAGTTGCGAGGATAAAAATAGCTTTATGGTATTTATTAATGTATTTTATATTTATTAATTCATTTTTTTATCGTATTGCAAACAATAAATTTTCCAACTATCTCTGAAGCTGGACAGATGCTGTTGACTTCGTTTTGAGAAATGACATCAAACAGAAAGAAGCGATTGGCAATTATAAATATATATTTATTTCTATCCATGATTCATGTTTTTTTTAGCTGTTCCTAAAATAATAAAAATGTCAAAGGATTATTTCATTTTCGGTATTCAATCAGCTCGAAGAAATGTAATCTACAAAACGCGCAAGTGGCCTGAATGAAGGATAAAATATTTTACTTCTAAACCCATTGGCGACAATGGGTCGCTGTGAGCACTGCTTTTGTTGTTTAAAAGTACGTGGAAGATGTAGGCCTTTTTTTTTTGTGGGGAAAAGTCTGTAAAAGTTCTCTTCCCTCCTATTCGTTTCCTTTTGGTCATATTTTTATTTTGCTTAATGTCGGTGTGAACATCCGATTCTCAATCCCTCGTAAGTCTGCTTGAAACAAATAAAAAAGAAATGATAAAAACTCTCGTTATTCCCAGGCAATTATGGCCTTTTTTTTTTACCTTACTGAGTAATTGAACGCATTAGAAAAAAAACCCTATTGTAATGTCCTTTGAAATCTCGTGTTATGACTATTATACTTTTCCTTTCTCCTCTTATGTGTGGATCTGTTAGGCAGTCAATAACCTTCTCTATTAATTTTTTTTTTACAGTAAACAAGTATAGGAAAAAAGATAAGATTTTTTCAACGTTATTTTCAACAGTAGGTAGATCTAATAATACTCGACCTTGCAATCATTCAGACAAAATATATTTTGTTAGGTTAATTTAGTTAAATTGGGCGATACAAAATTTGAGAGTTAGCTTTCTCTCTCTCTCTCTCTCTCTCTCTCTCTCTCTCTCTCTCTCTCTCTCTCTCTCTCTCTCTCTCATTCTCTAATATGTATATATATATATATATATAAAAATATATATATATATATATATATATATATATATATATATTATCTAGCAGATGAACCCTGTTCAAATGGAACAATCTCCCAGGTGCCATTGATTTGAAATTCAAGCCTCCAAAGAATGCGGTGTTAATTAGAAAGAAATAACACATGGTATTGGGAGATACAGAAAGAAGAGACGATTATTAAAACAGAAAAAAAATATATAATTAATGAAAATCATAAATGAATATCTGGAAATGTAAATATAATATTAGAATACAAGGTCAATCGATCTAGAGTGGTAGTGGATTGCATATTCGGGTTGAACTTTTTAGAGGTTCCATCTGCACAACATCCTCATTATTAGCATCATTATTATTTTAAGGTGGGGCGCTGACAGGAATTTCCGGGAAAGATCGTGTTACCAGAGCAATTGTGTAGCGTTTAGAGTCAGGCCTTCCTTTACTTGAAGTTTTAGAGTCATTGGCCTCCTTTATTTGAAATGTCTTTTTTAAATTTCCTTTTAAAAAACCCTTTAAGAAGAAGGGCATCTGTCTCTTGGGACTTTTTCTCTGAAGATCTCTCACCCATCTGACAGTCCCTCCTTATTGATGTCTCTTCTCTGTGAACAGATCTTCGGATTGAATGGGACTGTTTGCGTGAACAAGTTTCATCTGTTCAGGAAATAAAGAGGAAGATAATACTGATATTTTGTGAGAGGAAAGAGTGATATTTCTTCCAAAGCACAGTTAGGTGAAGACAGTGAACAAATAAAAAAAAGTTTCACTAAATGGGAATATAGATTTTTATTATGGAAAATAATCAGGCAGGTTTTTTTCCACATATTTATGAACCTTAGTTGATGGCCTGTAAGGCGATGAAGACGATATTTCGAACATTTTCGGAGGATGGGAATTCATT
Organism: Macrobrachium nipponense; assembly: GCF_015104395.2. NCBI lineage: Eukaryota > Metazoa > Arthropoda > Malacostraca > Decapoda > Palaemonidae > Macrobrachium > Macrobrachium nipponense. Next base: position 22,749,153 of record NC_061105.1, on the reverse strand, counting down.
GGAATTTTTTTTTTTCACATAACCACGTATTGTGTGTGTGTGTGTGTGTGTGGAATGAAAGGCAGTATTCTTCTGATCTGAACGATCCCTTGAAAGCTTCCACCTATATTTTAAACTTATGCCCTTTATTTATAATATAAGTCTGGTAAACCAGTGGGGAGCTGCTGTTCCAGCTAAAGCTGCAGCCGTTTTTATCTTTAACCATTTATTTTTATTGTAAGTCTTATTTCACTTCTATGGTACAATATGTTATTATTTTTATAGCCGTCAATACCTTTTTTGTCTTTGTTTTTTTTTTTCCTTTTTTATTCCTCTCAATATCGTCCTTCGTAATTATCAGCATTTCATACCATCTGTCAAAGTCGTCTTTTGGTAACATTTAAAAAGAGCCAACTAATCCTTTTGGGTTCCAACTTTGTTGTTAGGAAAAGGAAGGAGAGAACGTCTCGGTTAATCCAACAATGAATAGGAGGAAAAAGAGAAAAAGAAGAGATGGATAATTAAAAGAATGGCAAAATACGTGGGGTGAATGAGTGAGCAATGGAGAATCTTTAAAGAGATAGACTACAGACACTGACTGAGAAATGACTGACTATTAGGTTCTGCAGCACAAAGGTTGAAAGGGCCTAGAGATACACCATGCATCATTATTTGCCTTTGCAGCATTGAGAGAGATTGTGTCTGCTTGCTTTACACACACACACACACACACACACACACACACACACACACACACACACACTAAACCAAACCAACCCAACGAGCAACATTTTGCAATCCATGTTGGTTCGTAGACCCGATCAGCTAACATCTGATAGGAACCAGAGACAACCTGGATGAAGGTCGGAGGTTTAATTTACTTAAGGCCCTCACAAGGATATTTTTGTTCTTTTTGGCATCCTTTGATGTTGCGCCCCCAAAAACGTCACCAAATACCCGTTCTGACAGAGGGATCGAATTATATATGCCGTAAATTGACTTCTTTCTCTCCTCAAGGGCAGTGCTCAATTTTATCCTAGTATTCTGGCCTTGGTGTCATTACTGATTATATATATATGTGTCTGCGTGTTTGCATGTATCAAGTATGTATATGTAGTAGATTTGCCTTCTTCCCTTCTAAATTAGTTTTGGTATAGAACGTGATGCTTCCCCGAAATGAGCAAGTATTTTCGAATGGGCTGCTGAATGAACACAAATAAAAGTATAATTTTTTCTTTTTTCGGAAAGAGCCTTGGATTGCCCTCACTCTTTCATCTTGTGCTATACCACATTTTCCTATTCCTTTAGATACTATTGCCTCGTTCTCCCTCTGTTACTCAACAGGGCAACCAGCTTTGTGTGGCGGATAACTTGAAGTTGAAGCTCTGGACTTCCGTTGTCTTTGTTCTTGGAAGTCTCCTTGAAGAGGTTCACAAAGAGCGTTTCGATTCCGTGGCTTTGGGTTGTTTCCTGTCTCTGTGGACTGACATTATGGGCAATGGTTTGGTCCTTCGTTGGTAATGAATTTTTCGCTTCTTCTTCTTCTTCTTAAAAGGGTTCTTTATTACTATCATATGTGCCTGAAGTTCAATATATCGGGCTGATTTGAAGATTAGAAAATATCTCCCAGAGCATATGTTTGGCTTACAACCCCTACGGCCATAAGTTTTGGATCTTAGCTTTTGTACAAGCTGGGATTTATTTATTTATTATATCTCGGTTCGAGTGCCCAACAGCTTTTGTCTTTGCATAAGTCTAAACACTTGACGAATGATATTGCAATCTATCATTTAAATACCTTTAAAGAATAAGAATTTGTCGCTCTTGGTGGTCATTGTAAATTGTGTACCGCATTGGTCTAATTGGAGACATAAATTAAATAAATCTGTACATACAAGCATCAATTTTGCAGATTTTATGCGTTGGCTATGGCGTTAAAATTTGCGCCCTTTTTCATAAATGTTGATTAGTTTTTCTTATATGTTTAAATTCACCAATTAATATATCTCTTCTTGCAGCCACCTTTTAAAAGCAACTTTCCTTATCTTACGAGCTGGCTTCATCAGCATGCTGCCAGCTGATAGGTCACGAACTTCGAGCCGCTCGTATTTTGAGCAAACACTTTGGGGTCTCGGCTCGAGAACTTAGTGAAACGCTTTCTTTTGTTTTGCGATGAAATGAAGGGTATTGCTGCTACACCTATTGAGGATTCAGCTTCTTCTTAACACTTATGAAGCATCTAATGATTGTGTTACAGATATAACACTATTTTATGGTATATAGCTTAAAGGTCCCTTGTAGCATTTAGGACTCGAGAAGTAGTTTTTCCTTTTTTTCATAAACAAAATCAAGAACTTCATTGTGCACTAGAAATACGTGTTACCGTAAGTGACCGGAGGTCAGAGTGAAGTCATATCATCGCTTGTAAGCTTGAACTTGTCCAAGGGCTCATTAACATTCTTTATGAAGGAATCATATGTTATTTAAAAACTTTTCCAAAAGCTCCTATTCATTATGATAGTATGCCCTAGAAAAAAAGAAAAAAAAAAAACTGTTGCAAGTAAAACCAAAACCGACAGGCAGGAACAGAAAGGGCACAGAAGACCTGATACTTTTTCTCTTTATGTTCCAAGTTTTCTACTTTTCTTGAGAGCCTTTCAAAGGGGAAAACTTTTCCTCATCGGGAGGAAAGTGGCCCAGTTTTTTCCTGACCAAAACTTTCCTGCTCTTGATATTCGTCTGGTCATAACCTAACTTATTTCTTACAGCAGATCATTCAGTTTGTCGAAGAGGAATCGTTGAAGAGAAGATAAATAGAATTAAATAAGAAACATATGTATAGTGGAAGAGATTACAGCGTTCTAGATTCGGTGGTATACGTAAAGGTTATTAGATTTTTATCAAGTTATTCCTTTAATGCCTAAGGTATATTACTGCTTTAAAGTTCACAAATAGTGATACGAAATTTTACTGAAGGCAAATGTTTCAAACTTAGTACCGAAAATGTTTGTTTTCGAATGTCTCTCAGGTTACAATATGATTAATTTATTGTAATTTTACGTGAAAGACATCTGCACAAAGTCTGTGTAAATGTATAAGAAACATCAAGAAAAATGTGCAAAGTTGAAGCATTTTCTAAACCAGGGAGTAAACTCTACTTAAGATTGTCCACATTTCGAGTTGTACAGAACACATCTAAAACTAATTTAACTTCTTTGTTTTTCATATATATATATATATATATATATATATATATATATATATATATATATATAGTTTATATATATATATATATATATATATATATATATATATATATATATATATATATATATATATATAATTTAACAGGTTCGCTTTTAGTACTCACACCTCTTCCCTCAACATGTGGGTCATCTGTAATTGGGGATTCTTCTTAAAGATTTACTTAATGAACTGTATAATATATATATATATATATATATATATATATATATATATATATATATATATATATAATATGTATGATGTCTGTATCTCTCTCTCTCTCTCTCTCTCTTCGCTCTTCTCACTCTCTCTCTCTCTCTCTCTATAATATGTGGTTATGTGGTGGATTCAAGAGATGTTGTTCGTATCGATAAGATTTCTGGATCTTTGGCGCAAAGTTTGGCCTTCAAGTGTTAATATTTGAAATATGTTGATTGTGCTAATACTGCCGGAGAGGGTTTATAAAAATGGATAGGCAAACAACCCCGTGATATTTTCTCGGTTATTGTTGTGGTTCTGATTGTAGTGCCATTAATCATTGAATGTTGTGATCCGTTGGGAAATAAGCAACTGCGGTTCCGTCACGTTACGTTCGATAGGTTTACGTCTGTTGCGTTCGGTCTGATAGTTTACGTTAAGTGTAAATGTTCTCTATGTTTCGTTCTCTTCGTTGTCTCATTTTACTGCCGTAAATTACGTTACATTGTGCTAAGACCTGTTGTGGAGTTACTCTAAGTTCATTAAATTACTTAAATACACCAGCTGAAGCTGCACCTCGTTATGTAATTATGCTTTATGTCTCATCTGATGGTTTTCCCACCGTTCACTGATTGGATGAATTAGTGAACTGTTTGAAAATGAATCAGAGACTGGATATCTCGTCATTACAAAATACTCTTTATTCCTCAGCATTCAATTTCTTGTCATTGACCTAAAAAAATCGCTGTCATTTATGTTCTCTTTCACTTCGAAATGATCTAATTTGGGCTTTTCGTCCAAATTACTTCTTATACAACAAAAATTATAATTATAAATTATAATTGTTTAATTATATTATTATAAATTTCTGATGTTAGGTTGTACTAAAGCAAGTGCATTCTGACATGAAGTCTGATACCTGCAAGGTTTCAGTTTATAATTGTAAATCAGTGTCTGTGTATTTGCATGTGCAATAGGCTGGTAAGGGAACGGTGGAAGTGGGAAAAAATCCTACATATGCTTTTCTGGTGTCATTTGATGTTTAAATGTGTCTTGAATCACATATTCAAAATCCCCATTATTTCACCTTGGAGAAAATTTTGTACAGCGCAATACAGATTTTGACCAGCGTGTAAACTCAACTGACCCCCATCCACTGACCCCAAGCAGACAGAGAGCTGTAGATAGAGACAAGCTTACCTTTAAAACCTTTGAGCAATGAATGCAGTTGGTTCCATGGTATCAGGAAAGCTCATCTCTTGAAGCGAGACATTTTTTGCCAGTTCTGTGAGTTGAGTTATCCACTTATTTAAATTTTTTGAATGAAATATTTATATATATATATATATATATATATATATATATATATATATATATATATATATATATATATATAATGCTTACTATTTATACAATGGAATATATTTTAATGAGTTAGGCGAAACGTTGCTTGTGTCCATCGCGCAGTAGAAGAAAATCCATGAACGAACTATTGAAGAAACTGTACAAATATTTTTGAAAATAAACTCCATTGAGAGTTTTGGAGTAATTTGTAGGATTGGAAAATCGTTGAGATTCTCGAAAGCTCTCTGTAGGCTACTAGGTTTTATATGAGACTATATTTGTGTAGTTAATGAATGTGGATTCGTTTCCCCATTTTAAGATTCGTGTTACGTCGAGTGTTGTTGAATGAACGAGCTATAGATATTCAAGGGTCGACGAGTAGCTGTCAGATCTGGACACGTTTTCACAAATTCAGTTGCTCATTTATTCCTGAGAGAGAGAGAGAGAGAGAGAGAGAGAGAGAGAGGAGAGAGAGATCAGTGTAGATAGTTGTCTTCAAAAAGCTCCACCGGGAGATCCTTTAATACGAGGAAACCGGTTGGGGAAGGTTTAAGACAGTCCCAGATAAGGCCACATATTTTCTACGCGTTCTTAGAAGATCCATGCGAGAGAGAGAGAGAGAGAGAGAGATGAGAGAGAGAGAGAGAGAGAGAGAGTTTATTCAAGGAGTATTTAGTAATCTGAGAGAACAATGATTGCTTCAAAATAGATAATTCAAAAATAACCGTCAGAAGAGGAGTATATATTTTTTTAAAAATTAATTTTTGTATTTTATTTAGGGGGAGAGAGAGAGAGAGAGAGAGAGGGAGAGAGAGAGAGAGAGAGAGCACTACTCAACATTAACATTTGCTGTGACACGTAACTTATTTTCCGTTTAAGATGCAAAAGAATAAAATAGTGCATCTGCCTAGTAAGATTACATCCATGTGTGTGTGTGTGTGTGTGTGTGTGTGTGTGTGTGTGTGTGTTCGCACGCGCATTGTTTAATGATTATTGTAGCTTTATGATGTTTAATACCTTTTTATAAATTTATAATTTGATGATATGCAATCATCTTCCCGAATCTTCTGCAAACAGTGCATTGAAATTTGCTACTGGTGTTAATGTTAAAACACGAGGAAAAGTAATTTTTATTTGTGTAATTTGTCATGAATTGAAAAAAAATTACGTCGAATTAATTTTGCGTTTTTTCTCTTTCCAGGTAAGCTGCGATTGACGAAAACTTCTGAATGGGAAAGTGTATTGATAAATGATGAGGTAAGATCAAAATTGAAACGAGTGATGAATGTTTCCCACGAGATTAAGCAACTATAATCTCTCTCTTCTCTCTCTCTCTCTCTCTCTCTCTCTCTCTCTCTCTCTCTCCTTCTTTTTTTAATGAGAAACTTCTCTCATCAATGCTCAGGAATTCATGGAAGGGAATGCTTTTGGTTCAGCATGTGGCCTCAAAGAATCAAAACCAATTTATTTAAAAAAAAAATAAATGTATTTCATGCACTAGGAGGTTAATTATCGAAAACCGAAATTGTGGGGCCTTTAACTAAGAGGTGATGCTTTCATTTGTAGATGAAGAAGAGTATTGAAGGGAACCAGTTGTAGCTAGAAGACTTAACAGATGTTGAGTTCAGTTAGGTCTTGTTTACCATCGCCTATTTTAAGAGAAATAAACAATAATTTAAAATGTTATATTATCATGCCAGTTATGTGTGATTAGGCTTCCAAGAGTTGTGCAAGGAGGAGGTGAGTGGTGCAGTGTGATACGGGGTTCGGTGCCCTGCTGTAAGTCTTACGTATAGGCATTTGGAGCGGCTAGCACTATGGAGGTTTTCTGCACAGGAGTTTCATCCACGATTTATCAGTTTAAGTGAGATTGTTGCACTGACCATTGGCTTTTCTGGTGCCCATCCCTTTTGGGGAAGTTGCTTAATGAACAAAACTGTTCGTATACACGGGAATGTGCCTTCTTACCTTTCGCTTTCCCCTCACACGGGGGATGGCTTCAGATAGTAGTTCTCTGGTTCAGGTTTTTCCTTACCGTGGTTTAGACCCACTACAGTCGGCTCATTACCACCTACCTATGTACTACCCAAGTCAATAGCGGTACAATTAGATTTAATGGCTCGCTTGGGGATCGAACCTGGTGAACAACGATCCCATAAATTATTTGAGGAAGTGAAAGGAATCTCTGCTGCCTCAAGTTTCATGGCGGAAAGTTTCAGGTAATTGGAACATCTTCCTCCTGCCTCCCTTGCAGTGACAACCAGCTGCCGTTTCACATTTTTCTTAGAATGTCGGCCATTTGGTTTTGTTGGGTTTTTCTCAGAAAAACCAATATTTGCCCTTCTTCTGTTGATCCCAAAATGACATCAACTTTGAGATTTCTGGGTTTCTTACCAGCTGATAATCTTGACACGTAAAATAAAAATCTGCTGAAGACGTGGGAGGTGGGTGTTATGAATTATGATAGAGCAGCATTATATAAAAGCTGCATTTTTGTCTAAAAAAAATGTCTTCTAAGGATTTTATTAAATTTTAGAAAGAATGTATCCGACTAGATAAGTATACACTTCATCTTGAAAAATTTCATCTTAGTACCTCAAGCTCGTTGGTATATTGGCGATCGTCTGCCTGCGTAGATTCAGGTACTAATTGTAACCAATTTACACACACCCCTTATATATATATCTTATATAGATATAGATATATATATAGATATATATATATAAATATATATATAATCTATATATATATTAATTATTAGAAATATATATATGATATAATATATATATATTATATATATATATATATATATATATATAGATATAATATATATATATATTACGTGTGCATAATTCCGCTGCACGAATTCAGTTTTTATTTAGGCAGTGCATACCTGTACTATATAACAATTCTTTGAATGTTGTAATATCAATCGCCGTCACACTTCATTAATTTTAGAATGTAATCAAATTAGCTCATCGTAATATTCGACGTCCAAAGGTCCTTTTCTCTTTTGGATTCTGCTCTCACATTTTATCTCTTTAAAATCACGATTTCGTTTCATGTTAGATCAATTTGTCCCCAGCTATCCAATGCCTTCGTTTCTTTAACTGTGAAAATGTGTCATGCAAGAGACGAGTGGAGGGAGAAATTCTAAAACTTGATTCTCTCTCTCTCTCTCTCTCTCTCCACCGTCAGGGCCTTCGTCAGGAGGGCCCTCTCCCACTGCTCAACCTGGCAGGACACTCACCAGGAACTCGACCGCTCCTCCCAAGTACTTGTGAATAACGGGTACTCAAATAAATTAATCAGCAAGGAAGTCCGCACAGCCCTGGAGAAATGGTACGGTAGTGAGAGCCCGCAGCCCCGCCCCCAGGATAATATCAAGCTGTACTACAAAGCCTTCATGAGTTCCCATTACCGTGAAGAAGAGGACGCCATTAAGAAAATTATTTCTGATAATGTATCCCCGACTGACGACACCAAGAATATCGACCTAATCATATATTACCAGAATCGGAGGACGCGCGATCTTATTATGAAAAATAACCCCTCTCCACAGGTACGAGAACCCCTGAAGCAGACGCATGTAGTGTACCAGTATACATGCCCAGTCCGCGAATGCAGCGGCGCCTACGTAGGTATGACTACCATGCGACTGTCGAAGAGACTCTCGTGCCACGCCCAAGAGGGGGCTATAAAGAATCACGCCCGCACCAAACATCACGAGGCCATCTCCCGAGATGTCATCATAAAGAACACGAAGATCATCGGGAAGGCCCCTGATGCCCGTCGGTTGCGCCTGCTGGAGGCGCTACTCATCCAGCAAATAAAACCTACTCTGAATACGACGCAGGAAGAATTTCTCCTCCCTACGAGTATGAGAAGACCTGCCACCAACAATGACACCACCGATCATGACAACTCTATGGATGACAACGCCCCCGAACGAGGTACTCCTGCAGCCGATGGAAATCAAAGTAGCCGTGACGTCCCACAGCGTAGCGCAACGCCCATCAATGTTACAGCGCCGCTTAGGAGGTCCAGGCGGCTGCAGGATATGCTGCAACGCAACCATCGGCCCGAAGAAAGTGGCTTGAGACCTGGCTCAGGCAGCCAATGAAAACAAGACTCACCGCCACCAGCCAATAGGAGACAAGCATGGGGCAGACCCCCTGCTGTCAACCACAGATATAAGGAGGACGGACACCGCACCAAGTCACGTTGCTGCTCGGCCTCCGTAGCAGTAACATCTCTCCTGAGACCTTCTCTGGCGAACGTGAGCGACAGCGAGCGATAGCGCCATCCCAGTCGACGATAGCGGCGAGATTTCCAGCGATTTTCGGCGGAACTTTCGGCGATTGACGACGACACCGAGAATTATATTTCTGAGAGAGCTCTCTCACATTTTATAAGGAAAATTCATATGACTTCTTTCTCTCTCAAATAATTTTCCATTACTAACAGTCTCTCCTGCCTAAAATTCGGTAGCCGTTGGGGTCTGAAAACTCCGATTGAAGCAGGGTCTAAGGGACAAAAACTTTCTACTCTCGCAATCCTTATTTGCAAGTAGCACAGGAACGATAGGCTGGTGTCTCCCATAAACAGGTTTAGGCCCTTCAGGCAAAAGTAAAAAATATAACAACACACACATACACATACCTTCTCTCCTCTTCTCTTCTCATTCTTCTCTTCTCTCTCTCCTCTCTCTCTCGTCTCTCTCTCTCTCTCTCTCCCCCCTCATTCTCTCCTCTCCTCCCCCTCCCCCCCAGATAGACGAAGACGAATGCAGCCATGGACCAAGTAACCCAGCCCACACCCATCCACTGCAGAAGCACCTGAGAACCGGAAACGGACAACGTCTTCTTCTTCCTCTTTTTCAGATGCCCCTGAAGCAGTTAGACCTCGGCTAGACTCCTCCACCTCCTCCGAAGAAGAATCCACCACAGCCACTCAAGAAGACAAGGAAAACCCCCCTGCCATGGACACAGATGATGGATTCCAGCTTGTCACCAGGAACAAAAACGCAAACAAGGACCACCAGCAGCACCTTCACCCTCACATGGAAAATACCTGATAACTCCTCCAACAGGAACCAGTGCATATGAATTTCGTTAAGGACCTCGAAAAGAAGGGTAAGTTGTTCAAGGTAAGACCCACCACCAGGGAGAACTGTTTGCAATACCCTCAGACCTGAATACAAATGAATATATGAAAAATAATCCTGCCAGCTTTAAATTCCTCAATCCTGACGACAAACCCTGCATTTATATTATGCCATTACCCTCTGCAATTTGAAACCAGGGTTATTCTGGAAAATCCAAAGGTAATCAAAGCAGAGAGATGCCATACAAAAGGACCCAACACCCAGCCAACCCGCAAAGTCCTAGTAGAATGGAAAGGAACTCAGCCTAAGTCACTGAACCTTGGCATGTGGGGCTCCTTCCCCACCATGGACTTCACACCAGAACCTCTGAGGTGCTTTAACTGTCAGAGGTACGGACACCATAGCAGTGCCTGCACTGCCAAAGCCATTTGTGGTGTATGTAGTGGGAGACATCACAAAACTCTGCACAGACAAATTTAAGAATGGACAAGAAACAAATGCCAGATGCCCCGCATGCAAGGGAAACCACCATGCGTGGAACAGAAAATGCCCGATAAGGATACAGAAAATAGACACTCTTAAAGGAATCACACCTCGGAGCCCTCCCTGGCACACACACACACAGACCAGACCACCAACACACAACAGCAGCTCCACCACCCAGCAGGGACCAAAGTCCTTTGCTGCTGCAGTTAGGGGGTTGCAAAAAGCCCCCAAAAACACACAGACACACCCCCAGCATAAGACACAGTCCTATGCTGCTGCAGCTGGAGCCTAGACCCAACATGGGACTCAAAGTCAGCCTCAAACTCAGAAAAAGGAACACAAAACACTCCCCAAACCACACCCAGACCAACACACACCAACGAAACAAATAACAAACACTAGAAGGAAAATCAGTTTCTCAGAATCGGCCAAGCCGACCAACACATACATCCTAACCTCTCCTGTTCCCGAAACCCCGACAAATTCCTCCTCACTACTCCCAAATCCTAAAACTAGCTCCACTGTTCCTGGCTCCCCAAAGCCATATAACCCAGTCTCCCCTCCTCCTCCCAACCCCACAAAGCAACAGGTTTGAAGTTCGCCCAGAACTAAAACAAGACAAATATATCGCACAGACTCAAGACCTCACAAATCTACTGGTGCAAATGCTATTCAAGTTTGCAGAACTAACAGGATCAAACTTCTCAGAGGAAATAGCCAAAGAAGTCGTTGACAAGTGCATAAGAACGTCCAGAGACTCTTTTGCATCACCATGCCTACACTAATAAACAACAACAGTGCAAATGGCACTACAAATACACCCGGTGTCAGTTTCATTCCAAGTAATAGTACCAGGTACATCTCCAGTGCCAGGGCAACCTCGAGTTGGTAGTCAAGGCACATCAAGTGCAAATGACGAACTAGGAAACAACAACAACACAAATGACTGCAGAGACACAGACACTATAAAAATCCTCCAGTGGAACATACTAAGTGCAAACAATAAATACGCATTCCTGCAAGCACACACACAAACAAATAACTACGACATCATAATGTTACAAGAAACACTTGTAAGGGAAAACGCCAAATTTTCATTCAAAGGGTACAAAGTGTACAAAACACCATACACAGACACTAAAAGAGGACTAATCACCCTAGTTAAAAACACAATCCCCTCAAAGAAGGTAGACAACATCCCTTGCGGAGATGATGTAGAATCACTCAGCGTAAAACTCACACTTGCAAACACAACACTGACGGTACACAACTATACAGGGCTCGGGACAACACTTCGAAGGGGAAGCACTCTTCAGTGCAGCGACACAGGAAAACACACTAATTGGAGGAGACTTCAATGCACATCACCCAAGCCTGAACTCTACACAACAAACAAACACAACTGGAAGACATCTACACCAGTTATCATGTGAATTCCCAGAGGTGTGCCTATTAAACAGTGGAGAGCCAACTCACCTAAAAGGAGGAAGACTAGATCTTACCTTCACAAACTCCGCCCTAAAGGAGCAAGCAACATGGAAGCTGCACGAGACCCTCACAAGCGACCACATAGCCATTGACATTGGCCTACGGCTCAAAAAGCTGCCCCCCATACCACCGCCACCAGAAAGAGGGAACCCCAAGTTTGCAAACTGGGCTACATTTGAAGCCATAATGACGAGATGGGCGAGGAACTACCTTGAAAACCCTACAAACGATATAGAACTCTTCTATGAAGAGTTCATCAGCAAACTCAGAGAGGCAGCAAACATGTCCATGCCAAAGATCAAACGATCCAAGATCGATCACAAAGATGCATGGTACTACTGTGAAAGGGTCAAAGAACTCAATGCCAGAGTAAACAGAGTGCGGAAACTCTTCAGACGGGAACCATCTGATGAGATGCACAGACTTCTCAGAGAGGTAATAGCCCATGCAACTGAAGAGACAAAAGAAATTAAACAACAGGCATGGTATGATTGGTGTGCAAACATCAGCAGACAAACTCCAGTAACCCAGATCTGGAGATTCCTTGCAAAAAGAAAAATTGCAGGGAAAGGAAGAACAGTGCAAAGCATCCACCCCAACCCACAAAGAAGAGGGCTGGCATATAGCCAGAAACTTTGCAGAAAGGACAAAATCCACAACCTTCCCAAACAACACGGGAAAAAATAAATGAAATTTCCCCAGCAAGATGGAGGGAAATCAATACTGCCTGCAACACACCTGATGACACAGACACACCCTTCACTATGGAAGAACTAAACAGTGCACTCAGCAAGGGGAAAAGAGACACAGCCCCTGGAGCAGATGCAATCACTTACAGCATGCTGAGACACATGGGAGACCCTGCCAAACAGGTATCTACTCCTGGTAAACAGGACATATGCAGAGCACACCAGGCCAAAGAAATGGCAACAGCAAGACACACAACCAATACCTAAGCCAAAAAGAGGAAGGCGCATATAGGCCGATATCCCTCATCAGCTGCACTGAAAAGGTTGCAGAAAGAATGGTTCTGAACAGACTACTATGGAAAGCAGGGCCCCTACATCATAGGCTCTATGCCTATAGGGAAGGAGTAGGCACCCATGAGTGCCTCACAGATGTGCTAAGTGCCATAAATGGCAGAAAATCCATAGTGGTCTTCTTAGATCTAGAAAGGCATATGAATTAGCCAATGCAGCAACCATCCTCTCCTCCCTAGTCAGAAAGAGGATCAAGGGCAACCTGCTTACATGGACAAAAGGATACATGCAAGACAGAGAAGCAAGAGTAGTGTTCCAAGGCAGAATGTCAGAATACTACTCTCTTGAAAAACGGCACTCCACAGGGGGGCATTCTAAGCCCCTTCTTATTCAATGTCCTTATGGAAAATGTAGCCTGTCTCGAGCTACCACAAGGAGTAGAGGTCTTCATATATGCTGACGATGTTTGCATCGTCAGCTCCGGCCCTCAAAGACAGCTCCAAAAGATGCAAGAAGCCTTGCAAAAACTTGAGGACAAGTGCACACAACTGGGACTCAAAATCAACAGAAATAAGACAAAAGCCATGGCAATAAAAACATGATCAAAATCCACCCAACCTTTTACTGAAAGGAGACGTCATAGACTGGGTGGATAGCTACACATATCTGGGAGTCTGCATTGCAGATTCACTATCTCCTGAGAAGCAAATACAGCTCCTCCAAGCCAAAACAAAAATAGGGCTTAATGCCCTAAAGAAAATCACATCATTGCAAGAAGGTGCGACATACCATCTGCTCAGGAGGTTCTACATACAAACCATCAGAGCACAAGTAGAATACGCAGCACCAGTTCCTGACAAATCTCAGAAAGGATCAACAGCAGAGGCTGGAAGTCATCCAAAACAACGCAATGAGACTTATAACTTGGAGCCCCAATGTGGACAAGAATTTGTCTCTTGAGGGCAGAGACACAACTGCAGTCTCTCAAGCACAGGATAGGCCAAAGAAATATTGCCATTCTGTGCAAAACCATCAGAAACGACAGAAATGGACCACACAAAACAAAATGCAAGCGTGTATAAACTTGCATGAAGAACTAGACCCGCCAAAAACCTATGCGGGCAGTATACTCCAGACACTGAGAGAACTGGGTATGCAGGACACAGTGAAATACATAACAAAGGATGTCCCACCTGAGGGATACCAAAAACCACCTCCCTGGGTCGAAGACCCAATCCGGTATAACTTCACAATACTACCGGCAAACAAAGCACTGTGCACAGCAGCACAAATGAAAACTGCAGCAGAAGAAGCAATCGGGAACACAGCAGCTGAAAACATATTACACTGATGGCTCAGTTGACACAGAAGCTCCAGCAACTGCAGGCAGCAGTGGCTGCCCAAGACTTCAAAGGAAGCTGGAGGCTATCCAACAATGCCTCCATACTACAAGCGGAACTAATGGCAATCTTAAAAGCCTTAGAAAATTCCAATTTAAAAGAAGGACACACAACAGTGCATATTGACTCCAAAGGAGCAATACTCGCTATCAAAGCGACAAATCCAAAAGAAAAATGTGACACTGATAACAGCCATAAAATCAGTTGGCCAATTCACATCAAGCTGCTGGCAGGAGAGTCACACTAAACTGGATACCCAGCCATGTGGGAATCCAGGAAATGATGAAGCTGACTTCCTTGCCAAAAGTGCCCTCAGCTGCAGTACAGTAAGCATAAAAGTGCAACCATCCATAACACACCTAAAGGAAATGGCAAAAAGCTATGCCAAACTCCAAGAAGAGAGTGAAGTACGACGTCACTACCTACAAGAGTCAAGGACGTCCAAGTGGTATGTGGATGTCACAAATCTAACGCCGCATGACATCACAAAACAAACACTAGAAAACTATCAGTCATCACACACAGATTAAGGCTAGGATACCTCTGCACCTGGCAAATGATAGGAAATGAGGGCAGGTTATGTCAGTACTGTGACCGAGAGGCAATCCAGCCCCTCGAACACGACCTACTAGACTGCCCAGAGACACAGTCTTACAGATCAAACCTAACTGAAATAGAGCTGACACGGCACAGATCACCAGACACATCTTAAATAACATAGGGACATATGGGAATCTCCTAATGTCTCACCCACCTCCAGGTAAAAGGATGAATCACACGGCATTTCTCCATAGACACATGGAATCTCCTAGTGTCTTGTAAACAAAAAACAATGAAAGCCACACAAAGCACAAACCTCTACTTCACTGGTTGCAATGGGAGTCATAAACATCTTTGGGAGCATATGTATAAGTGTGAGTATGCATGAACATGTATATATACTATAATACTTGCTTAATGTTGGTTTGATATATATTGCAATATTTTCAGATGCTACACACATGTATATATATTGCGCCTAAAATGTTTATAGGTAACGCCTTCTTTCCCTCAAACTAAAACTCGCTTCCTTCTTCCTACTCAGACTCTTCAGCTAGGCTGAGTCTCACTGCTATAAAACTTTCTCTCCTACTGATGGGTACCGTAAGGTTCAAAGGGGTTGCAATCCTGCCTGTCACCCTATCTTCTTTCCAGAACTAACCGCCAAAGCACTGTTTTTTGTATCTTTACAGATATTCCAGTTACGGGCTGCTCTAGGAGCAAGAGCCCGTGCCAGCACAAGGCTGGCTTAATCTCCAACAACAAACAACGCACCAAGATCAGTCCACCCTCAGCTCCCCAGCCGAGGATGTCTGGCAGCTCCAGACGAAAGCTCGCGTTAAGAAAGAGAGAGAGAGAGAGAGAGAGAGAGAGAGAGAGAGAGAGAGAGAGAGAGAAAATCGTTAATGACTTTGATGACTATGGTATCATAGTTTATCTGTAAAATTCAATATATACACCTATTTTGACCCTGTAATTTTTACCATGACCTCTATAGGCGCTCTACTAGCCTGTTTAAGTAGCACTGAAAAAGCCGCTATTCGCAAAATAGAGAAGAATCTCTACAAGTGTAACGCTGCTGAAGTAGCCATTACTTTTAATAAAGTATGCTTGAGAGAGGGTCTGCTTCCTAAGTATATTATTATTATTATTATTATTATTATTATTATTATTATTATTATTATTATTGTAGATGCTGAGCACTACAGTAAAGTAATCATTTAAGACTAAATTCTGATGAGATCCAAACGACCTTGAAAAAACTTTTCAGTAATCCTGAAAGATGTTTCTTGTATTGAGAATTTGTTCATTGTCAGCGTTTAGTCAGGCCTTCCTTTACTTGAAGTTTAGAGTCAGGCCTTCCTTTATTTGAAATGTCTTTTTTTTTCATTTCCTTTTAAAAAACCCTTTAAGAAGAAGGGCATCTGTCTCTTGGGACTTTTTCTCTGAAGATCTCTCACCCATCTGACAGTCCCTCCTTATTGATGTCTCTTCTCTGTGAATAGATCTTCGGGTTTGAATGGGACTGTTTTGCGTGAACAAGTTTCATCTGTTCAGGAAATAAAGAGGAAGATAATACAGACATTTTGTGAGAGGAAAGAGTGATAATATTTCTTCCAAAGCACAGTTAGGTGAAGACAGTGAACAAATAAAAAAAAAGTTTCACTAAATGGGAATATAGATTTTTATTATGGAAAATAATCAGGCAGGGTTTTTTTTCCACATATTTATGAACCTTAGTTGATGGCCTGTCAGGCGATGAAGACGATATTTCGAACATTTTCGGAGGATGGGAATTCATTGGAATTTTTTTTTTTTTTTTTTCGCATAACCACGTATTGTGTGTGTGTGTGTGTGTGTGGAATGAAAGGCAGTATTCTTCTGATCTGAACGATCCCTTGAAAGCTTCCACCTATATTTTAAACTTATGCCCTTTATTTATAATATAAGTCTGGTAAACCAGTGGGGAGCTGCTGTTCCAGCTAAAGCTGCAGCCGTTTTTATCTTTAACCATTTATTTTTATTGTAAGTCTTATTTCACTTCTATGGTACAATATGTTATTATTTTTATAGCCGTAAATACCTTTTTTGTCTTTGTTTTTTCCCTTTTTTATTCCTCTCAATATCGTCCTTCGTAATTATCAGCATTTCATACCATCTGTCAAAGTCTTCTTTTGGTAACATTTAAAAAGAGCCAACTAATCCTTTTGGGTTCCAACTTCGTGGTTAGGAAAAGGAAGGAGAGAACGTCTCGGTTAATCCAACAATGAATAGGAGGAAAAAGAGAAAAAGAAGAGATGGATAATTAAAAGAATGGCAAAATACGTGGGGTGAATGAGTGAGCAATGGAGAATCTTTAAAGAGATAGACAGACAGACACTGACTGAGAAATGACTGACTATTAGGTTCTGCAGCACAAAGGTTGAAAGGGCCTAGAGATACACCATGCATCATTATTTGCCTTTGCAGCATTGAGAGAGATTGTGTCTGCTTGCTTTACACACACACACACACACACACACACTAAACCAAATCAAACCCAACGAGCAATATTTTGCAATCCATGTTGGTTCGTAAACCCGATCAGCTAACATCTGATAGGAACCAGAGACAACCTGGATGAAGGTCGGAGGTTTAATTTACTTAAGTGCCTCACAAGGATATTTTTGTTCTTTTTGGCATCCTGTGATGTTGCGCCCCCAAAAACGTCACCAAATACCCGTTCTGACAGAGGGATCGAATTATATATGCCGTAAATTGACTTCTTTCTCTTCCTCAAGGGCAGTGCTCAATTTTATCCTAGCATTCTGGCCTTGGTGTCATTACTGATTATATATATATGTGTCTGCGTGTTTGCATGTATTCAAGTATGTATATGTAGTGGATTTGCCTTCTTCCCTTCTAAATTAGTTTTGGTATAGAACGTGATGCTTCCCCGAAATTGAGGAAGTATTTTCGAATGGCTGCTGAATGAACACAAATAAAAAGTCTAATTTTTCAGGAAAGAGCCTTGGATTGCCCTCACTCTTTCATCTTGTGCTATACCACATTTTCCTATTCCTTTAGTTACTCAACAGGGCAACCAGCTTTGTGTGGCGGATAACTTGAAGTTGAGCTCTGGACTTCCGTTGTCTTTGTTCTTGGAAGTTTCCTTGAAGAGGTTTACAAAGAGCGTTTCGTTTCCGTTGCTTTGGGTTGTTTCCTGTCTCTGTGGACTGACATTATGGGCAATGGTTTTGGTCTTACTTTAGTAATGAATTTTTCGCTTCTTCTTCTTCTTCTTCTTCTTAAAAGGGTTCTTTATTACTATCATATGTGCCTGAAGTTCAATATATCGGGCTGATTTGAAGATTAGAAAATATCTCCCAGAGCATATGTTTGGCTTGTAACCCCTACGGCCATAAGTTTTGGATCTTAGCTGTTGTAAAAGCTGGATTTATTTATTTATTATATCTCAGTTCGAGTGTCCAACAGCTTTTGTCTTTGCGTAAGTCTAAACACTTGACGAATGATATTGCAATCTATCATTTAAATACCTTTACAAAATAAGAATTTGTCGCTCTTGGTGGTCATTGAAAATTATGTACCGCATTGGTCTAATTGGAGACAAATTAAATAAATCTGTACATACAAGCATCAATTTTGCAGGTTTTGTGCGCTGGCTATGGCGTTAAAATTTTCGCCCTTTTTCATAAATGTTGATTAGTTTTTCTTATATGTTTAAATTCACCAATTAATATATCTCTTCTTGCAGCCACCTTTTAGAAGCAACTTTCCTTATCTTACGAGCTGGTTTCATCAGCATGCTGCCAGCTAATAGGTCACGAACTTCGAGCCGCTCGTATTTTGAGCAAACACTTTGGGGTTTCGGCTCGAAAACTTAGTGAAACGCTTTCTTTTTGTTTTGCGGTGAAATGAAGGGTATTGCTGCTACTATTGAGGATTCAGCTTCTTCTTAACACTTACGAGGCAATTTATGATTGCATTACAGATATACACTATTTTATGGTATATAGCTTAAAGGTCCCTCTTAGCATTTATGACTCGAGAAGTAGTTTTTCCGGTTTTCATGAACAAAATCAAGAACTTCATTGTGAAGTAGAAATGCGTCTTACCGTAAGTGACCGGAGGTCAGAGTGAAGTCACATCATCGCTTGTGAGCTTGAAGTTGTCCCAGGTCTCATTAACATTTTTTATGAGGCTCATATGTTATTTAAAAACTTTCCCATACGCTCCTAAAAAAAAAAAAACTATTGCAAGTACAAACAAAACCGACAGGCATGAACAAAAAGGGCACGGAACGCCTGATACCTGTCTCATACTTGTTTTCTCCTTTTGGTCCAAGTTTTCTACTTTTCTTGAGAGTCTTTCAAAGAGGAAAACTTTTCCGTATCGGGAAGGGACATGGCCCAGTTTTTTTCGACTAAAACATTCCTGCTTTTGATATTTGTCCTGGTCATAAACTAACTGTTGTTTTCCTACGGCAGATCATTCAATTTGTCGAAAAGAAATCTTTGAAGCTATGTATAGAATTAAATAGGAAATATAGAGGATATCGTGAAAGATATCTGCACAAAATCAATGTAAATTTGTACGAAACATCAAGGAAAATATGCAAAGTTGAAGCTTTCTAAATCAGAAAGCTAACTCAACTCTAGTGTCTACACTTCTAGTTGTACCAAACACAGTCTGAAACTGATTTAATCTTAGTTTTTACTGTCACCGTTTCTGTTATCGCTTATGCAGATGAGTCTTAAGATTTTTTTTTTTTTTTTTTTGAGGGTTGCTTCGGGAACTTCCCCTTCTTTCTACAACATGTGGGGTCTCTCTCTCTCTCTCTCTCTCTCTCTCTCTCTCTCTCTCTTCGTCTCTCTCTCTCAGCACCGTCTATTATTTTCTTATTTTAAGTTTATATTGTGCTAGGAAAGGTGTTTTTTTATCTTTGTCCTTGTTACGAACCTTTAGAGGTCCGCTTTAGGTTCGATATGAAATAAACAAAAAGATTCAACACCAACAGTTGAAACTGGGGGTACGAATATAGAAAGAAACACTAACACAACAAAGGTTAATTTACAAGCCTACTAGCAAAGATAAATGCAGAATGGTGTCTCCTATTTACATAAAAAAGGTAAAATCTTACACTGCATGAACTGGAGGAACAGTGAGTAATGAAAGTACTTGCCAACCAGTTTTGCAACTCGAAGCGATGGCTTCACAAAAGGAGAACTCTAATGGTAGACACCTTCTTTGCCTCCGTAATGCAGAAAATAATGTCTACTCTTGATACTTGAAGGGCAGGAACTCCCCAAACCTCTAGCAAAACGTTTCTTCTCTGAAGTCTTTGCTCAATGTCGAAATAACTCGGTTGTCCACTCCTGAAGAAGACTTGACCAGAATTCAACCGACTCTCGAGCGACTTTTCCTCTGATCCTTCGTCGGTTCCTTCTTTTATCTCTCTCGGATGATCTCTGATCTCTGCTGCTAAGCTCTCACTGATCTGATCTGTGATCTTAATAATGATTACTTACTCTGTGACTAACTGATGATCTCTGCTTTCTCCTACTTCGTCCGTCGTATTTATATGGCATTCTGGGGCGGAGCCTACGGCTAGCGTCACAGACTCCCGAGATTATGGGAACGATTTAGAAGAATCTTAACTGAATATTGCATCAGGAATCGCGGCGTTTCTCACGTCACGTCGGCGCCTGTCAAGTTCCACAAAACTCCTGCCGATTCTAGAACCATCATGAGACAGGCACCTCCCAACACCTGCACGAATGCCTCCTTGCTGCAGAATTTCTCGAAGATGTGTTTTCCTTTCCTTTACTCTTTCTTTGCTATACAGCAATTACCTTTACAGTCCTCTTATTTGTTTTTTTAAACCAGGGCACATTGTAAGTTATTTTAAATACTTGGTAGCTATCAATTAGTATTGTAGCCTGATATTGATATTTCCCAGTCAATATTCATTTCTTTACCGTTTTCTGTCATTTGTGGTGCATTCTGTCATTTCTGGTATATTAAGGAGTTTGTAAGGATAGAAGCATCCGTATGAGGCCATGTAACAATCGTTACATGAAGTGGATAAAATTTCTTACCACCACCATTTATGAAAACCTTATATAAAAATCTTATTACTTTTGTGTTCCAATTCACTAGATCGGAACGCAGAAATTTGAATGATAAATCGTCATTATTGCGCGTAATGCCAAGACAAGTATTTATGATGAAAATATTGATCAATTAGCTCACTATTATTTTATCAATTGATACAATTTGCAATCACAGGACACAAGGGTCTCTTTCCAGTGACATTCTCTCTCTCTCTCTCTCTCTCTCTCTCTCTCTCTCTCTCTCTCTCTCTCTCTCTCTCTCTCTCTCTCTCTCTCTCTCTCTCTCTCTCTCTCTCTCTCTCCTGAAGATCGGAGATTTATCTTCCAGAAAGTTAAGGTATTTAGGCGGTATTTCCTTGGGAAACTTCAGCGTCGGTAAAACAATAAATCGTAGATGGGCGAAATGGACATTTCCCAGAGTCTTCTTCGGATGCTGGAGGAGAAGCTATAGGGAAGGATAAGCTTTGACCGATCTAAAGGATAAGGATTGTGAAGGATGTCCGGCGAGATTCCTCGAGGAGTGTCAAGGAACCTCTAAATAGACCTTGAGGGTCATCGGAAGAGTTTGTAGAGATTCCGTTGTTTTGGTAGAGCTTTTCTGCTCCAAATTTATCCCACATTTGTCTGTATATATTCCTCTACGCTTCCTTTCTGTCTTGCACTTCTCACCGCTGGGCCAGTTCCCATCTAATTGGGCTGTAGTCAACCAAGAGATAATAAACGAAACCGAGGGGGGGTCATTTAAAAAAAGCTGGTATTATTAAAGAGAGGGTCGGTTTACAAAGATATTTGTTTGGTTAAATACGTTCGTTCCTCTCCAGTTAGTGAATTTGCTGTCAGTAACTTCACTTGAAGTTTATTTGTTTATTTAATTGATTATATCTCCAGTTATTCCAAGAATCGTACATGTCAGAATCATTTGAATAGGGAAAGCAAAGCTTACCTTTCCTTATTCAAATGATTCTGATATATACGATTATTGAATAATTGGACGATATAATCAATGAAATAAACAAAATATCTCTCAAGTTAAGTTACTGACAGCAAATTCACTAACTGGAGAGGAACGAACATATTTAACCAAACAAATATCTTTGTAAACCGACCCTCTTCATCATTAAAATAGATCCTGTCTATACGAGGGGAAACGGTGCCAATGAGTATATAGTTTGTATATTTTATTTGGAGGAGAGAGAGAGAGAGAGAGAGAGAGAGAGAGAGAGAGAGAGAGAGAGAGAGAGAGCACTATTGCACATTAACATTTACCGGAATATGACTTGCATCTAGAGCTCTTTGCTGTGGGACACGCAGCTTATTTTGATTAGAAGATCAAAAGAACAGAATAGGGCATCTACCTAGTAAGATTACTTCTATGTGTGTGTGTGTGTGTTCGCGTGCGCATTGTTTAATGATTATTGTAGTTTTGTGATTTTAAATACCTTTTATAAATTTATAACTTGATATGCAATCATCTTCCCGAATCTTCTGCAAAACAGTGCATTGAAATTTGCTTCTGGGTTAATGTTAAAATACGATGTCAAGTAATTTTGTTTATAAGATATGTTATGAAATGAAAAACAAATTACGTCGAATTAATTTCGCATTTTTTCTCTTTCCAGGTAAGCTGTGATTGACGAGAACTTCTGAATGGGAAAGTGTATAGATGAATAAAGGACGAGGTAAGATCAAAATCGAATCGAGTGATGAAGGTTCCCACGAGATCAGTAACTACTATAATTCCTCTCTCTCTCTCTCTCTCTCTCTCTCTCTCTCTTCTCTCTCTCTCTCTCTCAATCCTTCCTTCCTTCTTAGTGAGAAACTTCGCTCATCAATGCCCAGGAATTCATGGAAGGGAATGTTTTTGGTTCGCAGCCTGTGGCCTCAAGATCAAAAACAATTTATTTAAAAAAAAAATTTATTTCACCTACTGGGAGGCTAATTATCGGAAACCGCAATTGTGGGGCCTTTAACTCAGAGACGATACATTTCATTTGTAGATGCAGACGAGTATTGAAGGGAACCAGTTGTAGCTAGACAACTTAACAGATGTTGGTTTCAGTTGGGTCTTGTTTACCATCGCCTATTTTTTTTTTTTTTTTTAGGTAGTAGGATAACACTGTAATTGTTATATTTTCTGTAATGTTATATTTACAGAATGAAGTAAAGGCAAGGTGATAATTTGTTTTTACCTAAAATAATTTCTGCCAAAACCCCAATTGAAATATCAATAAATTTACACGTGAAATATTATTGTGAGTGTCTTCGCTTTCATGTCAGTTGTGAGTGATTAGGCCCTCAAGAGTTGTGCAAGGAGGAGGTGAGTGGTGCAGTGTGTATACTTGGTTCGGTGCTCTGCTGTAAGTCTTGGAGGTTTTCTGCACAGGAGTTTCATCCACGATTTATCAGTTTAAGTGGGACTGTTGCACTGATCATTGTCTTATCTTGGTGTCCATCCTTCGAGGGAAGTTGCTTAATGCTGAAAACTGTTCATATACACACGAATGCGCCTTTTTCCTTTCGCTTTCCCCTCACACGGGGGACGGCTTCAGGTAGTAGTTCTCTGGTCCAGGTGTTTTCCTTACCGTGGTTTAGACCCAGTACAGTTGACTCATCATCACTCACCTATGTACTAGGTAAGTCAACAAGCGGTACAATTATATTTAATGGGCTTGCTTAGGGATCGAACAACGAGCACAGATTATTTTAAAGAAAAGATTTTGATGGGGAAACGTTCGAGACAATTAGAACGTCTTTCGCCTTTTCAGTAACAACCAGCTGCCGTTTCACGTTTTTCTTAGAATGTCGGTCCATTTGGCCTTGTTGGGTGTTCTTCAGAACGACAAAACAGTTGTCCTCCTTGAGTTGTCTGTGTGTTGTGATAGCGTAGCAATATACAGAAGTGCATTTTTTGCCACAAAAATGTGTCCGAAGGGTTTTGTTGAAATCTTAAGATATACATCCGCACAGATATGTAGGCTTTGCTTTACAAGTTTCATTTAGAGATTACCTTTTGACAGGTAACACTTGATTGACTTCTCTGCTTCGTTATGATAAGCTAAGGGTTATGCAAACTTCAGTCTGTGTCAGCGTTGCAAACTCTAAGAGTCAGTCAGTTACATCAATCCCTTGAATATATTTAATGACTTTGGGATTCGATGGCCGATTTCTGTCTTTTTCTTGATAGGATAATTTTTTCCCTTTTTTACAACGGGAATACCATTATCATCCCCCCCCCCTTTTTTTTTAAACTCTAATCATGGCTGATTTGGACAACTTTGCTGTCATGGGGCCTAGGCAGTCTTCATACATAAATACAGACACTCCCATACAA
This sequence comes from Macrobrachium nipponense, assembly GCF_015104395.2. Taxonomy (NCBI): domain Eukaryota; kingdom Metazoa; phylum Arthropoda; class Malacostraca; order Decapoda; family Palaemonidae; genus Macrobrachium; species Macrobrachium nipponense. The sequence continues at coordinate 22,724,941 of NC_061105.1, read as the reverse complement.
ACCACACCACACACACCACCACACACACAACACATATATATATATATATATATATATATATATATATATATATATATATATATATATATACACATTACTTATATATATTACACACACACACACTGGTAGAGCAGAAAGTTGTTTGTAATCTAATCTTCTTCAAAAGTTCAAACAGAAACAAAAAAGATACACTGAAATCCAAAAAGGGATTTCACTATGTTTTTCGAAAGAGAATATCCGTGAAAAGTGAAGTCAAAAGCTGGTCAGTCGGTCGAGACAACTGAGCGAAAATGTTGGATATAAAATGTTGCATAGAGCTGTAAGGGGATTTTTACCCGTATTCTATTTTATTTATTTTGTTTTATCTATCGCCTGTCTTTCATAATGCAGTGAAGATGATCCAGTATCTATTATCAATGTCTCTCTCTCTCTCTCTCTCTCTCTCTCTCTCTCTCTCTCTCTCTCTCTCTCTCTCTCTGAAGAATATCTTCAAGAAAATTGATAAATTACAATAATTATATTACGCTTTCTTTAACTTTCTTTCATCACACTTTTACCGTTGACAATATACCATTTATAATATGCCTTTGATGTTTGTGCATTACACATTATATTCCTCGTAATATTCATGCAATAAACTGCTTAACTGAATCATTAATCATTTGGTTATTTGAGACGAATACAGAGACAAACATATCCTCCCCAATAATAACTACAAATATTCATGCACAGTGAAAAGTCAAAATGCAGAGAAGTCACAAAGTAAGATCTGCAGAGAACGAAGTATTGAGATGAATGTGATAAATAATACGGGTGGTTGAAATAAGGAACATTTTGTGTGTGAGAGAGAGAGAGAGAGAGAGAGAGAGAGAGAGAGAGAGAGAGAGAGAGAGCGAAGGAGGTAGTTTGGCGGGTGGAAATCATTGCAGTTTGCTGAGTAATTAAAAAAAAATCCTATAAGTGTGTATATATATATATGTATATATATATATATATATATATCTATATATATATATATAGTATATATATATATATATATATATATATTAATTGCTTGGGTGGCCAAAGTCACTGTTTATTGTTCTTTTTAAACCAGGCAATCATATTGAATGTAAAATGAACAACTCTCGTTTATGTGTCCTCAGCCTGCAGTAATCCCAAGGGTGTGTCCGCACCGGAGTAAAACAAGTCATGTACAAACTTTGGCAGCTTACTGCGCACATATCATAAACAGGTTGAAAACAGGTCAACGTCTTATTGTTAGTCCTAACAGTGTGGCGTACGATTACCCAGCAGTTGTCAAAACTTCATACTCACTACCAGTTGTTGATTTGTTTTTAACTTGTTTGTGATATGTGAGAGAGAATGTTGCCAACATGTTTGACGATCGGTACTATATTGTAGTATGAAATCTAGATTTCTAGTAGAATCCAGACATTG
>NC_061105.1:22716001-22718501 GCF_015104395.2 Macrobrachium nipponense | reverse complement strand
TACGCCACGCCAGAGGTTGCCACAGTGGTATATGCAAGTAATGGAGCCATTATGCATTGCATAAGCCATATTTTGCATATATAGAAGGCATTGAACTTACGGGTTTTTACGCCACGCCAGAGGTTGCCACAGTGGTATATGCAAGAAATGGAGCCATTATGCATTGCATAAGCCATATTTTGCATATATAGAAGGCATTGAACTTACGGGTTTTTACGCCACGCCAGAGGTTGCCACAGTGGTATATGCAAGTAATGGAGCCATTATGCATTGCATAAGCCATATTTTGCATATATAGAAGGCATTGAACTTACGGGTTTTTACGCCACGCCAGAGGTTGCCACAGTGCTATATGCAAGTATTGGAGCCATTATGCATTGCATAACCCATATTTTGCATATATATAGAGGGCATTGAACTTACGGATACGCCTCGCCAGAGGTTGCCACAGTGGTATATGCAAGATGGAGCCATTATGCATTGCTTAAGCCATATTTTTGCATATATAGAAGGCATTGAACTTACGGGTTTTTACACCACGCCAGAGGTTGCCACAGTATTGGAGCCATTATGCATTGCATAAGCCATATTTTGCATATATAGAAGGCATTGAACTTACAGGTTTTTACGCCACGCCAGAGGTTGCCACAGTGGTATATGCAAGTAATGGAGCCATTATGCATTGCATAAGCCATATTTTGCATATATAGAAGGCATTGAACTTACGGGTTTTTACGCCACGCCAGAGGTTGCCACAGTGGTATATGCAAGTAATGGAGCCATTATGCATTGCATAAGCCATATTTTGCATATATAGAAGGCATTGAAACTTACGGGTTTTTACGCCACGCCAGAGGTTGCCACAGTGGTATATGCAAGTAATGGAGCCATTATGCATTGCATAAGCCATATTTTGCAGATATGGAAGGCATTAAACTTACGGGTTTTTACGCCACGCCAGAGGTTGCCACAGTGGTATATGCAAGTAATGGAGCCATTATGCATTGCATAAGCCATATTTTGCATATATAGAAGGCATTGAACTTACGGGTTTTTACGCCACGCCAGAGGTTGCCACAGTGGTATATGCAAGTATTGGAGCCATTATGCGTTGCATAACCCATATTTTGCATATATAGATGGCTTTGAACTTACGAGTTTTTACGCCACACCAGAGGTTTCCACAACAGTATATGCAAAAGATGGGATTTAACATGCAGTACATAACCCAATTCACATATGAAGTAGAAGGCATTAACTTAAGGTTTTAACGCTACACCAGAGGTTGCTTTCAACTCATAGGTGATTTGGTATCGATACCTATTCCAGAGGGTATCATTTGGCAGGAGAGGGGGTGCCCTGTGGCCCTCCGAACAGCTGTTGGCTCTCATCCTGAGAGCTTGTCCTCCAGCCTCCATACAGCTGTTAGCTCTCATCCTGAGAGCTGGTCCTCCTTCCTCCAAATAACTGTTCGCTTTCATCCTGAGAGTTGGTCCTCCTGCCTTTGTCAGGAAGACGAGAGAATCGCCAGGGAAGCCTGTTGAAAAGACCGATCACAACTCTTGTCTTCACAACTACAAAGAAACAGTTCATGTGAAGGCTTTCGACTGGTCTCCAGTTGATGATGCTGCGTCATGCTCCAGAGGCAGTGCGATTTTCTTGGCCCATTCGATGGTTTTGATTGCAGGATGGGTGTGTGGGAGGCGGGGGGACCTCCCGTTGCTGGTTGCTGCCGGGGGGAGCAGCTGAACACCCATCTTGCAGTCAAGCCATCGAATGGGCCGAGAAGATCACAGCTCCTCTGGAACACGATGCAACATCACCAACTGGTGACAAGTCAAAGTCCTTCACCGTTTTGGTTAATCAGGGGTTGTTTCTCCTGTCATTTCTTCCTAGTTTCTTTTAGTGTTCGTCCTCTTCGCTGTCCTTTTAGGTCTCTTCCTCTTTACTTTCATGGCCTCCTGAGGATCTTGAAACACTTTAGCTGCCAGGTCCTTGATGACTCCCTGACAGCATCGTATTCTCCTCTTTTTCCTCAGCATCATGCAGGAGATTGTTGGCATAGTTGACCTTCTGCATGATTTTCCTTCCTGCATTGTCGCTCTTCTTCAGACCCTTGGCACCTATCAGGGTCGAATTTGAGCGCCCGCTTCCTGCAGGCCCACTCTATGTCCTTCAAATTAGCAGTTTCTGCAATTCCCAGGATGTAGTAGGGCAACCGTGACGTTGCATTCGTTGGAGGGTCTTTGGCGCTGCAACCAAATCTTCTCGACCATTTTATCCCTCAAGCTGGACCATAGCTTCGCTGTGTCTGCCAAGCAACAGGAGACACAATCCCAGCCTTAGTCTGTAGTCCGCTTGGTCGTCGGCCACATCCAGCACTCTGAGGAAACATTCACAAGCTTCTTCCAGGCGTCCTAGCTTGTAGAGCATGTTTTCCTTTCGCCTTGGCCCTCTTCAGCCAAGGCATTTATAGTTAGTCTTATCATCTTCGTTCTTC
>NC_061105.1:22706277-22715501 GCF_015104395.2 Macrobrachium nipponense | reverse complement strand
ATACATACACACACAAGACCGCTGGTTGAAAAGAAGGCAACGACTGTAAGTGGAGAGCCATTCTTTGACAATTGCTGGATAATCGTATGAAGCACTTGTTAGGACTTCTTAGAGGTCGTTGTCTTTTCACCCAACTGTTTGTGATATGTGTGGGTATAAGTCGCTGATGCGTTCTGACATGTTTTTACTGTACAGCGGACAAAGCCTAACAATTCGGCGCTTCAGTTAATCCAACTAAAAAGAAAAAAACATCACCAACGAAGTAAAGAAGACATAGAAGCAATTACAGAAGGACCAACGGATTAATACATACAGCTTTTACCGTCGACATAAAAAAATACAAATAAATAAACATCAGTGACATACAATCCTGAACTGCATCGGAGATCATCCCGTGCAAACCCGACCTAATCCGATCTAAGCGAACGTCCGTGACAAGTCCCGGACGAGTCGAAAGAATAATGTTTTTCTGGCGACTGATGTTGAGCCCCTTTTTATTCTCTCGACATTTTGCCTTTGAAATAATCAGTACATTTAAAAAAAAAATCAAGGTATGAAAACATTCTGTGAATACACAAAATATAATTAAGTCCACTAATATCTAAAAAGTCAACAGAAACAATTAATCTCAAAAAACGCAAAATTGAGCAAATAAACTACAGATGCCTAGAAATATTACAGACTTTAAATAGAACCGTTTCATCTAAACTTCCCCTCAAAACCCAAACCCTCTACGACGGACACAATGAATGGAGTCCATTTATGCTCACCCGTGTTTGACCTCTGACCTTTCGAAAGGATCTTCTCTTCGGATATTTGTGGAGCAATAAAAACTTCCAGACAAACACTACGCCCACTCAAGGCAGAAGAAGGTGAAGTAGAAGAAGAAGGAAGAAATATACTCAGAGAAGACATTCGACAAAACGAAGAGTTGCAATGATTACCAAGCAACTGTTGATCCAGACTCTGTTCTGTGCTTGCAAGTAGAGGTTATAGGAAGTATTATTATTATTATTATTATTATTATTATTATTATTATTATTAATGAAGTTTAACAACAGGTAAAAAAAAGTAGTAACTTGCATAATTAATAATATCGTAGTCCAACAGGAAGTTGTTGCAGAGGTATTCATTATTATTATTATTATTATTATTATTATTATTATTATTATTATTATTATTATTATTATTATTATATTATTATTCATGAAGTTTTAACAACAGGTCAAAAAAGGTAGTTACTTTGCATAATTAATAATATCGTAGTCCAACAGGAAGTTGTTGCAGAGGTATTCATTATTATTATTATTATATTATTATTATTATTATTATTATTATTATTATTATTTGATTTTAGTTTCACACAAATCTGTCAACAGATCAAGCTGTCAACTAGACAGAAAGAGGGGCGGGGCAAACGGCACTTTCTTGCCAAGTCTATTGGGAGGAGCTGATGAAAACGCAGATACAGTTCAAAGAAACTGAAATTAGTGAGGGGGGGAGGGGGAGCATCTGGTATTCAGGCACTCACTGAACTGCATAAACACAGTAAGGTAACTGATGGAAAAATGTGTTACATATTGTTGACAATAAAAGCATTTCTTATGAAATATCTGAAGCCAAAAACAGTCGCTCTAAGTTATTGGCAACCTCTGGAATTCATGAATATCCAAATGAAACCTACTAGATTCAGGGAGCTTGAGGAACTGCTGCTTTCTGGCGTTCACGGAATTGCTGTTGACAAATGGTGGCACTTGCAAATCCGTAGGGATGCAGGAAACTAGTTGGTGGAAACCGTTATCAATGCCAAGGGAAACTGCTCGAAATAACTGCAGGCATTTGGGAGTCTTTCGCTGAGAAACTGAAACTCTGATCAAGGAACCTGTTAGAGTTTGGAGGATCTTTTTCAAAAGGCAGCTTTTACTTTAGTCAAAAATATTAAGGTTCAGTTTCCCATAAAACTGTTGGAAGTTAATGAAGTGAACTGGTCCTACTCTATACTCTATCACTATGGGAATCGTCGTAGAGGAGAGAGAGAGAGAGAGAGAGAGAGAGAGAGAGAGACGAAAACGTTTTGCGGGAAAATTCCGAGAACCTCCGGAAAACGTCGTTGTAAATTGTGGATATTTACCGTCCTTCAAGTCTCGGTAGAGCAGGAGAAAAATGGACGGACTTTGCGGTAAAGGTCCGGGAAGGGAGAAGGACGAATTCCACAAGAGGAAACTTAAGAGGAACACACCCACAAACGCTCGGGCAGCATTCATCACTCGACTTGAAATGTTCATAATGGAAAGCTTTGGACGACAATGAACGTTAAGGCACCTCATTATCTGCATGAAAACGAGATAATATTAATATGTGAAAAAATTGAACAACTTCCAACACCCGACCAGGAATCCCGAGAGCAGTAGCAGTATCCGACCCAACGAGTAAACAAGACATTCCAGCAGGAAATGGAGTTGATGCTCCCACAGCTACGGTCACTGTTGATGCTGGATGCTGGATGGGGGATGGAGGAGTCGAAGGGGAAGTGGCTGGAGTTTGGTCTGTGCAAAAAGGATAATTTGCAGTAAGAAAGAGAAAAAATCAAGGTATTAATACAAAACTCAAATGTTGATGGGATGCTGAAGTTACATACTGGAAAACAATGCTTCCTAAAAAAAAAAAAAAAAAAAAAAAAAAAAAAAAAAAAAATACATGAATGGTGGGTAAAGCCCAAGCTATCAGACTAAGTTCTGAAGACCTGCCAACGGCGAAAGTCGAGCTAAGTGGCCTATTATGAGAAACTGAAATAAATTTCCATTTTCTCTTCCGAGGCAGTTCTACCCAAAGATTCCATACCAGAGATTCTTGTCTCACAACCTATTATTTTTTATAATTCTTATTACCAAATGGAAAATTAAAATCTGTCATTTGCAACAATTTTTCTTTCTTCTAAGCTGAAATCTTTAACAAATCATCATTTGCTTCCAGATATAAATTCTTCAACCTATTGGGTTTATTCACTATCCTTCAATGTAACATACGCAATATTATCTGTGTATGTGTAATGATAAATATATCAATTACATGATAAAAAGAAATGTAATACATTCCTTAGAATACAAGCATAACTCAGAATCAGGTCACAGGTCGACGAGGAAAGAATTGCCCAAAAATATAGTCACAGGCTAGGAATGCAAAACAACAACATACGAACGAAAACCTCCTCCTGCTCTGGGAACCTACTTTTGCTTCCACGAGAACTCTGACTAAAAAGAGGTGTTCGTCCGTACACACATATCTCTTGTTAGGTTTGTTAACCTATTACACTGTACATAACTCTGTAAGAGATCACTTCTTCTTCATCCTCCATATATCTCAGATATATCAATGCTCTTCTCTGAAAAGTCTATTTCAAGAATGTAACTGCTAAGAAAATATATATATATGGCTACTTCCGTGTTTCCACGACAGCCTCCGAGACATACCAAGACTATGAAAGAGAATTAAAAGAATATATCCTTCTTGCCTGCAGAGAGAGAGAGAGAGAGAGAGAGAGAGGGGGGGGGGGGGTGGATGGAGAGAGAGGGACGGAGTTGTCAACATCTCCCAACAAACAGCTGTTTTGGTTCTGCAAGTCTTTAAAGTACCAACTGAGGACTGTGAACGGACAACTTAACACACAAGTGTGTCCAGTCCCTTATTACATATGATGAGATGAGAGAGAGAGAGAGAGAGAAAAATTTACCCATACAGATTTAGTTCTATTCCTTGGATTTATCCCAATAAGTATTTACACTACAGTTTCCCTCAGAAAAAAGGAGAAAAATCCATTTCTCTGGACGTGACTGTTCATGCAAAGGTCATGTCCAGGTATTTACACCCCAAAGAGAGAAAAACTTGTACAATTTTAAAACTGCGAAGTCTTCAAGAGTTCTTAAGTTGCTAAGTTTAGTGAGGCTAAAAGTAAAGATGTAAAAGAGAAATAATAGAAAAAATAAGTCTAAAAAATGCCTAGATAAAAAAATACCGGGCAAATAGAAAAAATAAAAAATATACATTAAATTGCGAGGAAAATAAATCGAAAGGTTAAAAGTTCGAAGGAAGTCAAAGTATAAACAAAGGTTTTTGGAGAGAAAATACAAATGTAAATAAATAAAGATTAAATCTATTCAGAAGAGAATTTTGTGGAAAAAGATAAAAAGGAAAAATAAATATCAAGGGCAACTTACTGAGGCCATGTTGGCATTCATAGAGACACAGACTTCGTTGTACCCTCCCTCCCAAGGACAGGAAGGGGGAATTACAGGGAGAACTTGTCACCCGAATCTCAGAAATTCGGTCTTTATAGTCCCCAACCACATCTATCGACAATTATAAACAAATGATTTTCCCCTCTGTTCATGAAGTTCTAGATTTACAAGGCAAAGAAATTTTTCGTACAAACGTGAGGTGGATGGTGGGTGAGTTAAGGGGGGAGGGGGAGGGGGAGGGGGGGCCACTAGTAACAGAGCAAAACGGTAGTTGAGAATGGGATATAGCAAAAGAACTAGGAGGAAATGGCGGGGAGGTGAGGGTTGAAGAAGAAGGAGTGTATAAGGGTAAAAAAATAAAGATAATTCACCTTATATTACGTAGAGTTTGTCTTTTTATTCACGAATATACATACATACATACACATACATATATATATATACATATATACTATATATATATATATATATATATAGATATATATATATATATATATATATATATATATATATATATATATATATATATATATATATATATATATCTGTAACTTCGTCAGTTTTCTTGTCTTGAGGTGATCTTACTTACACTAGATCCTGATTTATTTTTATTTTACATTAATAACGTTTCTCCCAACATGAGGTGGCCCCCAAGAAAAGCACGGATTGTGATCACTGCGACATCCACACCTAAGACTGTTGAAGAATCACTGGATGAACACAGTGTGCAGAATAATTCCGCAAACCTAGCTATTTCATATACCAACACAGATGGCACACCAGCAGATTATTGTTTGAAGCCCCTTCCCTCCAAGACCTCTACTATCCATCATGTATAGATATATGTACATATATATGATGGGTAGTAATACTCCTTAGAGTTAACGAGTAGCAGCAGGATTAACTCAACAAAGGATCCGGGAACTGAGAGAAGATGAATTGCTTCATAATATGCAAATTCGGAAAGATGATGAACAGTCGGCAGATGCTTCGTCCGAGATGAAGATGCTGCCTAGAAGAATATTATTTTTATCATGTTTGTGTGTGTGTGAGAGAGAGAGAGAGAGAGAGAGAGAGAGAGAGAGAGAGAGAGTAGTAGAATAGGGGGAAGGGGGATCTGATCATTAAAGGATTTCGACGAAAATTTGCGTCGAGAGAGTAACCGTCATGTTGCTACAGTGGAATCAAAATGAAAAAATAATTCCAAATAAAGAACTCTATAATGAAGGTAATGAGGCTATTTGATTTTCAGACGAGACAATATTAAATCTGTAATACCCTTATTAGCTTGTTTGTTTTTATGGTGTTTTTACGTTGCATGGAACCAGTGGTTATTCAGCAACGGGACCAACGGCTTTACGTCACTTCCGAACCACATCAAGAGTGAACTTCTATCACCAGAAATATACATCTCTGACTGCTCAATGGAATGCACAAGAATCAAACTCGCAGCCACCGAGGTGGCAAGCCAAGACCAAACCGACCGTGCCACTGTGGCGCTACTCTCATTTTTCAGTGCTTCATCAACAGCACTAGTGGCAGTTACAACAACTACTACAAGCAATCAATTTGATGATTACCGGTAACCACTGCAAATCTAAAGATGATTACTATCTCTCTCTCTCTCTCTCTCTCTCTCTCAGAATTAGGCAAAAAGAACAAAGACTTACATGACAAGAAAAACAAACAAAATTACGTCACTAATAACAGGAATGCACTATTGCGAAAATAAACATGTGTAATTAACATATATTTATGTATAACATGTGTATATAATAACATATTTTCAACTTATGCTGCCTAATTTGTTTTAGCCTTTTTTTTTCACCAGTCTTGTAAATACTTAAAACTAGGTCTTTGGCGACTGTACTATCTTTCTGTCCTCATGACTTCACGAAACGAATGCAGGTTCATATTTGTATCTACGGGCTGCTCTAGGAACAAGAGCTCTAGCTGGCTTAAGGCCAGCTAAATCTAAAACAACATATTTTCATTAGGTCTCTTCATATCGTATAGGTTAACGAAACAGCTGTCGCGTGTATAAACACTGGAGTAAGTGGAAGAACCTCATTTCCTGAATGTATCTATTGGTAACCTAAACAATGAAGTGAAGAAAATAATTAGAAAATAATGAAGCATATAAAAAAAAAGTTGGTTAACAATGAAAAAAGCCATTCTATTTAATGTATATATATATATATATATATAATATATATATATATATATATATATATATATATAAATATATATATATATATATATATATATATGTATATATAATATATATATATATATATATATATCATGTATTAACGTAATTGGCATTGCTTTTGCTTTATTTTTATCTCGGCCTTGTTACTGCTTTTTGTTATATTTTGTTGTATATAAAATTAGCGTAAGGAAATTAGTTTTTTAAGGTTTTAGTTTTAAGCTTTACTTAGGTCTCGGCTGAGCGTCAAGCGAACTGCTTGTTAAACCTCCTCCCCGCTTGTTAAATGTTTGTGAGCATCTTATTAATGCTAGTTTTTTTGTTTTGTTTATCTTTTGAGTGGTTGGTGAAAAGGACACCAGTGAGGGATATTGGAGGGGGGAGCGACTTTTTCTTTTTTCCGACAACAGTTCGGGCTCGCTATTCTCCCCGCATGGTTGTGCAGCTGGCATATTTTTTCTTAATCGCACTTCGAAGGATTCGTTGTCGTCAGTATTGAAGGCGCAGGGGCATTTCTGCCATCTGCGGTGACTTTCCCCCTTACTGTGTGTACTGTCCTGCGGGCTCTGATATCGGCGCTGGATCCCGACAGAGTGGACGTGGGAGGGACATCACTGTGTTTGCCTACGACGTCCTTCTGAGCTGCAGCGGTGGGGGCATTGAGGCCCGTGAAGGTGCAAGTAGGGCGGTGCTACCAGGTAGGGAATTTCCCTTTGTGTTTTTGTCGGGAGCACGACAGACTCCTTCCCCATGGTATTGGTGACCTGTGTAGCTGCACGCCCTTCAGATAGCGGAGTATTGGCCTGATACGTGGCATTCAGTGGATGTAAGAGATCACGGCTCCCTCTGTATTTCGGCCTACAGCAAGGCAACTGTTTAGCCTGAATCGTTTGGGCATCCATTCATCCCTTATCACATCCATTCATCCTTTATTCAGTGTGAGGAGCTCTTCTCGAGTATTCTTTTTCTTATTTACTCTCGTATAGTGAGTCGTTCGAGATTGTTGGCATTTCTTATTGCCGCTTCATATTTATATATATATATGCCAGTCTTTGTGTATATCTTGTCACGAGTGATGCTATAATTTCGTTATTTTCTTGTGGTTATTATATACCAATTAATATGTTTGATATTTTTTATATTTAAGATTTAGTTTATATTTGTAGGTAGAGAATTAAGTTTTCCCCTGTTGGTCTCTTACTTCTTTTTTCCTCTGTTTTAGTTATAGGTATTGGTTTATATTTATGTTGATGTTGGGCCCCATTTTGCTAATTTATGCAGTATATTTTCTCTATTTTCTGTCTAGGGTTGGTGTTAGTGTTTAGGAAACTCCTAAGGGAGTAGTAAGGACCTAAGGTTGTGTCCTGTATTGTCACAACGGCTGACTTTTATTATTCTTTTGCTTTGTGTTAATAAATATTGTTGAGTTTTTCCTGTGTGTTTTTGTCTCCGCTGAACTGAATTTTATCTGGGATATCTTGGTAAGATCACTATCCTCTCGATTCTTGTGCAAAAGAACTTGCACCTCGGCCCAACAAGGGTCGTAACATATTATTATATATAGATGAACAACAAACTACACACAAGTCCGTAAGTCAAATATTTGGTAGCTGAAATAAAACCACTCAATGGCTGATATGAAGAAGTATAAGGGATAAGGAATAAAGAATAACACAAAGACATGCTTTCACAATGAATAGGAAAAAACTTTCTCAATGGGAATATTTACCGCCCCCGGGAAGCGGTGGTCAGTGGTCACTACGCTACCAATGGGGATGACAAATAGTACGTAGTCCCCTCATCTATCTCAGAGGCCGCCTTTGGTACTCAAAACTTATACCGCACATATGGATATTTCCTGAACCTCCTCTTTACCATTATTCATTTATTATCCTTTTCACAGATAATATTATAATCACCAGGGTTGCAATCATTACTAAAGTTCATCACTTTTCCGTTTTGTAATAAAATTATTTTTGTTTTGACAGTTTTTTTTTTCCACAAGCTTTTGTTTTTTTAAAGGCTGTGTGTGTGTGTTTGTGGAACAGACTATTAACGAGAAGCGAACTTTCCAGCTGAACCTTATGTTACAACAACTGCGGAGAAGGGAACTCTTCCCGAGTGTCTCTCATTTATTTTATGGGGTTGTTTTTATCAGAGGTTTTATTGTCAGCCATCATGATACGGCCATAGTACAAACAAATCAATAAGGTACTGGCATCATCATTTTCTTGGTTACCTTTACTACGGCCCCTTTAAGTAATTGTCACCTAAACCTAAAAAAAGTATCGAACGTAACTTGTTGCAGACTCACTCACTCTCTTTCTCTCTCTCTCTCTCTCACACACACACACACACACACACACACACAAAAAACACGCACGAGCGCGCGCCCGCGAAATTAACAAAAATATTTTTTCCCCCCACGATAAACAGAAAAAGTATAGCCCTAATAACTGACATGGGAGAAACATTTAACTTTCCATTAATCTATAAATGAATCCTAATGAAATTCTGGCATCCCCTCTCACCCTCCCTCCCCCCTCCCCCTCCTGACCAACAACAGCACCTGCTCCTCACACAAGTTATCGGTCGACAGACCTAAGACCATGTTTGGGCATAGTCTCCGTGGCCGAAACTGACTGTTTTCACTGTCAACATAACGAAGGCTTCGTGTACATTGTTGCTTTTTCGTAATTCTATTACATTAAAATACTGGTCTATCTTCTAATAATTCTTAATAATCATAAGCGTTTCAGAGTAGAGATCTAAAATCCGTC
>NC_061105.1:22668777-22701277 GCF_015104395.2 Macrobrachium nipponense | reverse complement strand
GAGAGAGATTAAAGTAGCTTGATCTCGTGGGAACCTTCATCACTCGATTCGATTTTGACCTTACCTCATCCTTATTAATCAATACACTTTCCCATTCAGAAGTTCTCGTCAATCACAGCTTACCTGGAAAGAGAAAAAATGCAAAATTAATTCGGCGTAATTTGTTTTTCATTTCATAACATATCTTATAAACAAAATTACTTGACATCGTGTTTTAACATTAACCTAGAAGCAAATTTCAATGCACTGTTTGCAGAAGATTCGGGAAGATGATTGCATATCAAGTTATAAATTTATAAAAGGCATTTAAAATCACAAAAACTACAATAATCATTAAACAATGCGCACGCGAACTCACACACACACACACACACACACACATACACGGAAGTAATCTTACTAGGTAGATGCCCTATTCTGTTCTTTTGCATCTTCTAATCAAAATAAGCTGCGTGTCACAGCAAAGAGCTCTAGATACAAAGTCATATTCCGGTAAATGTTAATGTGCAATAGTGCTCTCTCTCTCTCTCTCTCCTCTCTCTCTCTCTCTCTCTCTCTCTCTCTCTCTCTCCTCCAAATAAAATATCTAAACTATATACTCATTGTCACCGTTTCCTCGTATACACACGATCTATTTAATGATGAAGAGGGTCGGTTTACAAAGATATTTGTTTGGTTAAATATGTTCGTTCCTCTCCAGTTAGTGAATTTGCTGTCAGTAAACTTAACTTAAAAGGTATTTTTGTTTTATTTCATTGATTATATCGTCCAATTATTTCAATACTCGTATATATCAGAATCATTTGAATAAGGAAAGGTAAGCTTTACCTTTCCTTATTCAAATGATTCTGACATATACGATTATTGAATAACTGGAAGATATAATCAATTAAATAAACAAAATAACTTTCAGGTTAAGTTACTGACAGCAAATTCACTAACTGGAGAGGAAGGCGAATGTATTTAATCAAACAAATGTCTTTGTAAAGCGACCGTCTCTTTACTATTCATTAAATACCAGCTATTTTTTCAATGGCCCCCCCTTGGTTTCGTTTATTATCTCTTGTTTGCCTACAGCCCAGTTAGATGGAAACTGACCCAGCGGTGAGAAGTGCAAGCAAGACAGAAAGGAAGCGTAGAGTATTATACTGACAAATGGTGGGATAAATTTTGAAGCAGAAAAGCTCTACCAAACACGGAATCTCTACAAACTCTTCCGATGACCCTCAAGGTCTATTTAAAGGTTCCTTAACACTCCTCGAGGGAATCTCGCCAGACATTCTTCACAAATCCTTATCCTTTAGATCGGTCAAGCTTATCCTTCCCTACAGTTTCTTCTCCCCAGAAAAACAATACATTTAAAAAAAAAACAAAGAGGCATATACACTTATTACAATGAAATTTACAAAAATGTTCCCAAAAAATGATTGAAAAGACGAAAAAAAAGGATAGACCAATTTACAATTTTCCTTCCAAAAAAACACCTATGTATAATTTCCATTCTGTTTTCAATTTCAGCCATGAATAGACCCATATACAATTTTCATTCTATTTTCAATTCCATTCAATAAAACATACCACTTACTAGTTTCATTTCATCTTCAGACATCGGCATCGAAAACGATAAACTCTTTCAGCTCTTAAATTCCAGATGGGCAGAGGCAAAATACTTAGGTTTTTAAGGAAAACTCCCAATTTGTTTCTCTCTTTTGGAATCGATCTCGGTTCTAGTGCTGCTTGGGCGAGGTATGTGTACACACAAACACGAACACATACATACAGACATACATGCATACACACGTACAAGGTCTAGAGAATAGTATTTCCTCTAGCCCTTGGCCTATATATACATATACATATCAAATCATGTTCTAAACATCAAATATCAAATATAATCCACACTGGATTAGTGTCATCTTCACCTCATATGATTGCATGGGTTTTATGGTCATTAGTTTTAATAATGGTTTTATTACACATTACCAGACCGCATTGTTATTTTAAGCATATATGTTATTGTATAATGCTTATTTCCTTAACTCTTTTATTTGTGTATCTGTTTAATGACTTCATTTGCAAGCTTGATTTCTGCAACAAGTTCGTGGTCAGAGGCAAAGTTTCTTAGGGAGACGAAGGTCGTTTAAGGGTCATTTTGTTTAGTGAATGAACTCTTGTCAGCTGATGTTTATGATGTAGGGCGTTTGAATACGTCTGTATAAACACACACACACACATATATATATATATATATATATATGATATATTATATATATATATATATATATATATACAATTAGAATCCAATGGTCATTTTTACCAGATACTACATATATTTATATCCTTTTCCGCATGTGGTGAATTGCGTTGGGAGAAGGTGAATTTTGGCCGATTCCTTTCTGCAATGTATGGATTCTACTAAAATTCTGAATTTTTACAATACAGTATAGTACCGATCGTCAAACATGTGACAACATCTCTCTCACATATCACAAACAAGTTAAAAACAATCAACAGTTGCTAATGAGTACGAAGCTTTGACAACTGCTGGTAATGTACCCTACTCTGTGAGGACTAACAATAAGACGTTGACCTGTTTTCAACCTGTTTATGATATGTGAGCAGTAAGCTGCCAAAGTTGTACACGACTTGCTTTACTCCAGTGTAGACACACCCTTGGGATTACTGCAGGCTGAGACACATAAAACGAGAGTTGTTCATTTTACATTCAATATGATTTTGCCTGGTTTGGAAAGAACAATAAACAGTGACTTTGGCCACCCAGCTATCAATATATATATATATATATATATATATATATATATATATATGTGTGTGTGTATATATATATATATATATATATATATATATATATATATATACATATATATATATGTAGGTATGTATATAATCTCGTTTTGGCCAGATTCTGAACCCTTCTTCTCTACTATTTTGGTTTCGACTTTGCCTCAATGAAGGTAATAACATGTTCGCCTTGCAGCTTTGATCAGATGAACACAGGCAGCAAAGTCATTGCTCATTGCGATGTCATACCGAAGGGGACTTTGAACTCCTCTCCCTCGTGTGTTATTATTGTTTATTGTTATTATTATTATTATTATGATTATGATTATGATTATTATTATTATTTATTGTTTGAAATCGCACTTCCATTCTACTTAACTTACATTCGATTTATTTCGACAACTTAGATCCCTTTTGACCCAGATCTAAAGGAAGGAGAAAGAAACATAAAGGGTAAAAAGGAAATAAAAAAAACGAGGAGGATAGCACCGACTTGCATCCTGGAGGGGAGGAGGAGGAGGGGAGGAGGAGGATGAGGATGGATGGGGGCAGAAGGTCACAGGGAGGGAAATTGATAGGATGGCTGTGCAAGAAATGCTCCAGACCTCGAACACGTGAAAAATAGAAAAAGGGATTCCTCGTCTCTCCATACAATGAATCACGGCTTGTGGTGGAATGCAGGGTGTTCCATGGCCTCCTACATTTTCAATCATGTCACATACCCATCACCATCTATATATATCTCCACCTTATCACTCTCACGATAGACATCATCATTTTCTTTTTACATTACTGACAGACCTCCCTCGAGACATCACAGATCACCGGAATCACAATCGAATCTATTTTTTAAATCAGTTCCCTTAATTAATTAAAGAAGCACATCAACAATCCTTCATTTCCAGCAAATTCCTATTACTTATTAACGATATAATATCCTGTTTACCTTATCACCCTCGACAGGCAATCCAATCAGTGACCGCAATGAAGCGTGACTTGGTAATTCCATGAAGGGACGCCCGCAAAGAATCTCCATAAACAACGGATGACAATACTTAGGAAAAACAGTTACCATGAAATTGCATAACAATAGTCCTCATTCCCTTGAACAAACGACTTGCCGATCCTTGAAACCTAGAGTAACAATGACATTAAACATAGTTCCAGGATTAAACACCTTTCAAGAAAACAAACCTTCTCTGAGGCAACTTCCCGCCACCTTTCAAGATTATTGGACGTCGAAAAGATTTGTTTCAAAAAAAAAAACTCGCGGAAAAACAAGGGGAAAGGAACTTCAGCCGAAAATGAAATGGGCGGAAGATTTGTTGTAAGAAACTTCGGGAATTAAGAGGATAATTAACTCTTGGGATAATCTGTGAGGCTTGGTTTTGTATTGAGGAGAAAAGGCAATCGTGCGCGGGCGAATACTCATACACACAAGCTACACAAAAAATATATATAGACCAATATGTAAAGCATATACCCACACATATATAATATAAAACATATATATATATATATATATATATATATATATATATATATACATAATATATATATATATATATATATATATATATATATATATATATATATATATGTATAAATTCCAATGACCTCTTTCTTGTCCCTTCACCTGGGACCAGCAACCTCCAGATACTGAGTAGAAGGAAAAATCACGTCAACAATCTTTTCTTTCCTTAGGATATATCACCCATAGTTAGGGTCAAGAAAAAAAAAAACAGTTTAAGAGAGTTTGACGAGTAAATCTCTGCTAAAATAAACAATAAAGGAAGATGAAGGAAACAATTATTATCTTCCAAATATACAGAAAGTGAGATATTCGTCAGCGACACTGGACGAAAGAAAATTCATTCTGCATAAAATTCTCAAACACGAACATTCACAAGACTAACAAGAGTGGAAGCATTACACTTTCACACTGAAGGCTGAAAACTCAGCAGAATATGGATGACGTCACTTTGATGTTGTTGGGCGACTTTTAAAAGCTTAAAACTAAACGATCCATTGCCTTGTAATTATTCGTAATTTACAATACACATGCAACGATTCACGTACAATGAACTGATGGTGAAGAAAATAAAAAGTAAAAATGACTTAAAGACGATGCAGCAAAAAACCTTAAGGCGAAACACTACAAAATGCACTCGGAGCAATTTTCCATCAGCAAATGGCAGATTTGATGAAGAATGAATGACCTTGGAAACAATAAATTCAGTCTAAAGATGGTCCTAGAATTTCGAAATTTTAAGCCAATAGGCTCCTCTCTTACTAATAATGGATTCATATAGAGTTATTTTCTAACGGAGCGTTTTAATATGGATGTATAAAAGATATGTGGAAAATAAGAAGAAAAAAGAAGGGAGGTAATTGGATAAGAAATGGGAAGGAAGACGAACGGTGTATCGTGAGAGAGAGAGAGAGAGAGAGAGAGAGAGAGAGAGAGAGAGAGAGAGAGAGAGAGAGCTGTGCTCGAAGTCAAGAAAGAAAGCTCGTATCTTTGTTGCTTTTTTTTTTAATCTTCATCAAAAATGTTTGCCCTAATATTAGGTTTAAAGAGTTTTCATCAAATCTTTACAGTTTGAGAGGCTACATGATTATACAGCCTTTGCGTCTGCTTGTAAGTCTTATTTGATCTAATATACACTAACGATCACAATCTTTTGCAAAAGTATAATTTCCCACTTTTGCTGAATATCGTAACGAATCTGAGCATCTAATTTCAAAATATAATTATATCTGATCGGTTCAATCCCGTCAGAAGAGCAAAGAACCAAGTCCGAGAACACATCTGAAAGCAGATGGAACCAAATAATACAGCCAGCACCAACTTGAGACAAGTCAGAACAAGTTGAAGTGTCAACAGGCTAGAAGTTAAGAGGGCGCTGTGGTTATTGCAGTTACATACGGCAAGTCACATTTTCATCAGTGGATATATCCGAAACCTTCTTTATCCAAAATAATTAGTGGATAAAACCACAACTGGAAACCAAGACAAAGTTCCATTATAAAAACATTCCAGAGGAGGAACCAGAGCAGTAACTCTATCCCTCTCATGTATACATTAATTCCAGGTCCTTCAGCCTTCACTAACAGACTCCACTGCGTTCCTTGGTCAGCTTCCTCGGCCTGGAACTCTCCACAAGAGATGACAGAGACGGTGCAAGATGTCTCTGCTCATCTGACGCTCTTAAGGTCCGATGGATTCATGAAATTCTGCGAGACTGCACATTGCAATGAATTCTAATGTTCGGTCGGAATTTGGTGGAGATGTGCTGCGATTTCGGTGGCAATGAACACGTTTGGTTGAATTTTATACCAATATGCAGTTTTTCAATGTTCGATTTATGCACAGGTGCATGGACAGATTATCCTGAAAATCTTGGATTGGCTTCGTATGAAATTTACTTATCCAGGAAAGATCCATCCACATTAGAGCGCGCGCATTCACGATGAAGTCAAAATGTCCAAACGCTCATCAGCAGGTTTAGATTTCAAGCGAACTGAAGTCGACTGCTAATAATGAGTTACCTAAAAAAATAACTGTGATTACGATAACATCCGCATGATAAGGCGTTATTGTCTACTGTAATATTTCTGCATCTACAGGAATTTGATTTTTCAGTTTATTTACTTTTAATCTTATTTTCTCTTAAGGGGTTAGGGTAGCATGATGAGTTGACAGCTCGCGACTTTTACTGCAATATAGGAAATCAGAACGAAAAGAAGTATAATTAACCGACCCTCTCTCTGTCCTGCCTGGTCTTCTTGTACACATTGTACCCACGGAACTTGGCATTTTTTTATATGTTTTTATTTCCTTTGCGTTTTTACGCGCTCTTCCATCTTGTGCTAAAAAAAAACATTCAATTACTACCTGTATGTAATGTCAAAAAGATTGTAATGAAACAAGTAAACAAAATAAAATAAACAAAGAAAGTAACAACGCTAATTGCGAACAAAATGCCTAACTACCGAGTCACTAGGTTCCAAAGACCAGGCCAATAGCCACAGCGACCTAACATAATACTTTAAACATCGAATTCACTTTCCCTTGAAAATAACTTACATCCAAAGGTAACTGTATATATGAAACGTGCTTCTGGCTCGGCAGGATTCGAACCTAAGCCCTGTTGGGTTTGATACTGACGTTACAGACCTATTCATCCCGCTATCATCAGGAGAGATATAATCATATATATATATATATATATATATAGATATATATATATATATATATATATATATATATATAATATATATATATATCGTTGTCGATATAAGGTTCTATACTTGCTATCGAAATCACCCTTCCTCCAGTTCGCGTAACAAAGTCATTGAGAGACTTTGCAGCTTCTAAATGAAACAAAAATCCATAGATTCGATCCTAGCTAGGGCAAATGGACTTATCGCAAAATTTCTTCCAGTTTTGTAAGTTATTCCCTGAATAAACTGACGTCATATTAAGGAATATTTTTTGTCTTACTAAAGTATATATAAAATGTTACTTTATTACTATATACAGATAGGTAGATAGATAGATATTCAAAATCATTCATTATCATGAATGGTTCACTGCTTTACTACTAAATTACTTACTCTCTATCCGGTTTTCAAATTTGAAAAGAGAAAATAGAAAGGAATATTTCTCTTTCTACCCGAGGAAAATATCCGGGAGAGTCCAACAGTAGTAATCAGGGACTCCACTAACGAGATCCGTCACCCAAAATTAATCTGAAACCACAAAATTAATGGGACTGAACGTTTTTCGCTTTGTACGAAATCTGATTCGCTCTTCATCACAAAAATTTATCTTTCTCTTCCTGTAAATTTTTTTTCTTTTTTTTTCTTTTTTTTGACTTTTTTTTTGTTTTGGGTATTTTCTCTCTCCGTAAGAGAAGAGTTTCGAAGCGTTTTTCGAAAGAGAAAGATGAAACAAAGCTGAGCAAGAGTAAGGTTATGAGGGTAAATAACACCGAGAAGGTTGATGTGGATGGAGGCAGAATGGGAGAGGTTTGTTCGCGGGATGTCAACAAGATGACTCGAACGGACTTTATTGTCCTCTGAGATTAAAAGAAGGAATGTGCGAAGGGGACTGTTGAGGCACTCTCCTTTTGGGCAAGAGTATTGTTGATGCGAAAAAATAATTAATGAATAGAGTGCTCAGGAAGAATTTGTGGCGTGAAAGACTGGAAACAAGTAAAGCGAAGAAGAACTGGAGAGAGGCAGGTGTAGGTGAAAGGAAGGATCACAGTGTTTGAAAAGGTCTGTCATGTGGGAAAGAAGAAAAGAGGATATTAGGATGGTGGAAAGAATTCTAAATTAGGAGTGTTAGAACGGGAGGACGAAGAAGACCCAGAAAGTACGGAATAGTTGCGTGAAGAGGTTTCTGGAAAGAAGGACCTTCATAGCCACAAAGCACAAAAGTAGGTGCAAGAGAGAGGTGAATGGGCCTATAATATTTCTAGGGGGCTCGATGATATGCTTATGAGACTTCTATCCTTCTGTATAGGTACATTAGGCAACTATTGTCGTGGAAGTTTTCTGCACAAATGTGCCAATGGGTGTTAGTTTTCTTTAGACGCAACCCTTGTCAGGAGGATCCTCTTAATGATACATTCATACATAAAGGCATACCAACACACACACTATATATATATATATATAGATATATATATATATATATATATATATATATATATATATATATGTAACGGGATATTTCCCATTATTTATTTGGTAACGTGTAGCTCGAACCAAACGTCAGGCAAACCAACAAAACAGCCTCTCTCTCTCTCTCTCTCTCTCTCTCTAAGCGACCTCTCTCTCTAGCACCGACACCTCTCTCTCTCTCTCTCTCCACCTCTTTCTCTCCTTCATAACAGGTAAGGAAAATGAGAGGTTGCATCATCAAATAAACATTTATTAACAGCGAATAAATAATGAATCAATTCTATTAAAACCCCAACAGTAAAATGTCTGACTGTATGCAGTCACCAAAAAGTCTACACCCCTCTGGGAACTCTTTGTCCCCCCTCATTGCCAGAACCGTCTGTTTCAAAGACACAGAACACATCCCGGTAAGTACACATAAGTTTAGCAACAATATCAAAGATCAGATATTCTTAAAATGTCAAACAGACAACAAGCCGCTCTGGCTAAAGTAATCTTAACACTCACCCAAGCAACCGGACTATTTCGCACACTCAATAAAAAACTCACAGCGAGCACCACGGCATCTTGCCTTTCTCTCGAAGACGCCTCTATCAAATCCCCCATAGACTTATGTATCATAGATTATCAATAGAAGAGGCGCACACGCACATACGAACACACACTTTGTTAACGCCTCACAATTCTAGCTGCATCCAGTTTCACAAAGGCACTTTGAGAAGAGTTCATGAACTTAGTACATTGACTTGTCTAACTAAGCAGTTTTGTTTTATCTCACGCACCCACAGAAAACTCATTCATCAGCTTTCTCGGGTCGTCGCTTCTCACTGTTCTTCACATTCCATAGGCAATATATTATTAATCAAAAACCCTAGGCCTATATATATATATATATATATATATATATATATATATATATATATATATATATATTTAGCCTTGCTCTCCTTCCTTCAGTGCCACTGAACCAAATACAAATTCAGGTTATTCCCTCGGGAGCCTTAGGCATAGCTAGGGAAATGGCCACCACCACCCCCTATCCCCCTCCCAACCTCATACAGCATACCACGTTTATTCTGGCCTCTTCGGAGTCAGACGAAGCTCATTCAAATGGAAAGGCTGTGGCTGAGATTAATTCCTTCTCAGACTTCCACAAAAAACAGGTTATTGAAAGGGACCTCTCTGTGGGTGTGTATGTGATTGTGTGTGTTTGCCTGTGTAATAAGGAGAGACATCAGTGGACAAAGCTAAGGTTTTGTACTATAAGGCTGCATCTACATGGCAGAACGGAAGTTTATCGCATACATATCATAAACAATTTGAAAACAAGTTGAGGATTGTTGTCGACGTGGGAAAGTTTGGGCATCTTCTCTGCGCGACTGTTAACAATATGTCCGCTGCGCGATGAAAAACAGCTGTTTTTGTGGTAAAGAAAAGTTTGGTAATTGAATTTCGGGCCACTCGATATAAGACATAAGCGTATACTCTTGTCCCTATAAAAAAAGGAAAAAAAAAATTTATTTACGAGTGAACAAGTTTCCCTTTTGTCGGGCTAACTAAGGGTTGATTTTGGACGCTTTCCCTACTTCCTCTCTCCCTTCATGACGAGCAAGAAAAAGGAACCATCGGCTCGGTTTCCGCCGCCTGGTCAAGTGCGTGGGAGGGAAGCTCGCTTTGTGTTTTAAACCTAGAAGCAGACAGATGTGCATGGCCTTGAGGAAATTAAGCGATTTAGGAGGTAAGCATTGTAGTGTACTGAGATTCTATAAACTAAGAGCTAAGAGAGGGTTGTTGCTGATGAATAACAGTTGATAGCTAAATAGAGAAGTGAATATGATGGAAATATAGCTCGTTTAACAAGTGTCCTAAATAGTAGAAAGTGAATATGATGGAAATATAGGCTCGTTTAACGAGTGTCGTTAGGGGTCATGTGCACAAATTACGATGCCGTTCCCTTCAGGAATGTAGGCAGTGGACCACGAGGGGATTAAGACGGACGGTCCTTACGGTGGGAAAGCAAACGATTTGGTAAGTAAGAGTATTATTTTGTTAAGAGATCGCTCATGACATTTTGGTTCCTTGAAGTGCATGGTAATGCCTAGGTATATTTCTTAAAGATTCTATGTGCAATTATTGTTATTTTAACCATTGTGATCACGAGAAATTGATTCTAATGTGGAGTTAAGGGATTTACCTGTCCTAGTGTTAAGGAGTTATCATTTAACTAAAATGGCAAAATTGTCACCACTGTGAATATTTATGTTTGTTCATTTTTTTCAGTGACCGATTGTAATCAAAGGAAACTATAGACAGTCGCGTATCACTCAAAACCCACGTTGGGGCCGCCCACAGTCACAAATCGGCTACCACCCCTCTGGCGAAGCTGTGCGGAGAAGACTAGGAAATGAGGCTGGTTTCAAAGGACGTCCGCTACCACGCTGCGCCCAAAGAAGACCAGGAGTGCGAGAAAGCTAGGCTAAGTCTACACAAATAAGAAGCCTTTGTTGGATCCATTTCTTAAGGCATTGTTAGGCGTATTTAGTGGTAGTGCCGTCACCAATGCAATTATTTGTCAGGGGGCCATGGTGGTTCCGCAACGAATGCTAAGAGTTCGTGTTTAACGTTGTGTACCGCCGAAAGTTTGGGCGCGAATTGTTAAAGGTGTCACATGAGTCAAGTTTTATCAGGCATATGGTGGTTCTGCAACGAAGGGATTTAAAATGTTCATGAGCGAATCTTAACGAATTTGGCGTACGTCATTAATATTTAACAGTTATGGAGGAGGGGAGACCTTAAGTTTAAGATTCTGATGGCTGCTCAAATTATTCTACTGGCGTCGTAAGAGGGACTGGTTTAAGTAGAGCAACTAATGTTGTTTTGGATAATATTCAAGTTGGGTAAATAATTTGTTTGGAGAACTATTCAGGGTTTAGGGCAATTAATTTTGGTTTGGAGAATTATTCAGCAGATAATCTTGCACATTGGTAACCATGCGTAAAAACATTTGGGTCATTTAATGTGGGAATTGTTGATTGCTGGGCATGGTTTGTGTGTGTAGGGTGTATTTTAACTAGGGTTTCTTACAATCTTACCTTTTGTAAAAAAAAAAAAAAAAAACATATATATATATATATATAGCTATAGGTTGTGATGGTGCCCGGATTTGTGCCATTTCTTCAGGGAGGGGCGTAATTTGTGGGGTCATGCAAACTACATCTGGGTGAGTTTCCAGGGCAAGGGCTGATTGGCAATTTGAGGGCTCAAGATCGGAAATTTGGTAGGATCGTGGTGTCCCCGCTAGGGACCCTGATGAACCACGGTACAGGGTTAATAGCAATTAGAGGGGCAGGCGTGCTCGAGTCGGGAGGGAGCAGTGCAACATGTTTAAGCCTCATGGTGTATTAATTCAGGTTCGTAGGATGATTTCCCACAGTCTGTTTGCCGCTTGCAGTAAGGCTTAAGTAAATAAGGTCTGGGACACGAGACATTGTTGCATTCAGGGTTGCTCCCTAGACTTGAAGGATCTTTGTGACGTCGCAACTGAGTAAGGTACTGGTAGTTGTCTTCACGGAGTGTGCGGGTTTGGCAACTCCTTGGTTAGGTCAGCTACAGTTCGACTAGGGAATTTCGTTAGTTCATAGGAGTGGCTAGAGCTGAATCCAGGAAAATGGAGACCCTTAAAGTTGTGCAATTTGAGGGAGGGTTTGAGAGCTAGAAAGCCTCCCAATGGGGGGGGAACAAATCTGCATTGTATCAGCGTCTAAGCGAGTCACTAGAGAAGGAGGGCAGGAGTGTTCAGAATTTTTGAAGGAACTCGAGGTCAGGCAGAACAGTGAGATCAATCAGGACCAAGAGGCAGGAGAGGACATTGGGCCAATCCCAGAGGAGGAGGAACATTTAAATATGGGGGATAGCGCATCAGTTTATGGGTAGGCAATCTGTTTGCTTATTCGAGGGGGCTCTAAACAGTCAAGCGTGAGTTCTACTGGGAGTAGGCGTGTGTTGGCAGCTGCTTCTAGAGCCAGGTTTGGAAGCAAAATTACAGAAGTTGGAAGAGCTGCAAGCCATAGAGCGAGAGGAAGAAGCCTTAAGACAGAGGAGGGAAAAGCTTAGGTTGGAGGCAGAGATAGCTGAGGTGGTGGCAGAGGAGAAGGTTTTTACACAATTTGACGAAAATAATAGAGAAATAGCTCCTGTCACTAGGATAAGGGAACACATAGACCTGACATGGACAGGAGTGAACAACCCATGGGCTTAGGTGCAGTAGTGCCTGAAGTTAGCTCAGTAGGAATAACCAAGGGACTTAAGTAATAAGGAAATCTTGCAGACATTAATCTCTTGCAGCCTCAAAGGCTTGATGCCCAAGCAGGATATGGCTAAGTTTGATGGAGATTATACAAAGTACTTTAGGTTCATCCACTCATTCGACGACATATTTAGCAGCCAGCTGACAAATGATAAGGAAGGCTGAGGTATCTGGATTTATACACAACAGGTAGCCAAATGAGATAGTGGCAGCTTGCCTCCACTTAGATGCTTCAGAGGGCTATAGGCAGGCAAGAAAATTGCTGGAGGAGCGATAACGGCAACCTTGAGCAAATACACCGCATACGTGGGATAAGGTAATCGAATGGAAGGACATGGGAGGGAGAATAATGCAGAGGACTTTGATGAGTATGCGGTGATGCAACCTGCAGAAAATGCAATTTCATGCGTCCCTTATGGTGTCGCCGAATTGCAGAACCCAAAAACAATGAGGTTGATCCTGAGCAAATTCCCATCTAGTGTGCGGGACCGATGGTGTAGAGTTGCCGACAAGATAATTAGTGAGAAGAAGCAGACCATACAGTTTGATGATTTAGTTAGTTTCATTGAAGGGGAGGCTAGGGTCTTAAAAAAATCCCTTGTTTGGACGCCACCTGTTCGAGAGTGGTAAAAAGGGGGCCACCCCTGGGTTAGGAGAGGTTCAGCACCAAGCAAATCACAGGGTTTAATGAGTGCAAGGAAAGTTTCATGTAACAAAGTTGGGGAGGCTCCACTTTCATGTTGGCACTGTAAAGGACCACATATAATAGATGAATGCGACCAAATAGCTAAAATGGGACATGAGGACAAACTAAACACCATTAAGGAATTGAGGCTTTGTTTAGTTGTTTGAGAAATGGTCATATGTCCCAGTATTGCAGGTACAGGAAAAGGTGCAATGTGGTAACAAAAACCATCCAACTCTGTTGCAACCGACACCAGGAGCAGAAGTGGTGGAACCAGAGAGCGCAAATAGGGCCTTAGTGGTTCAGGGAAGGTACGCATGACAAAATTGCTATGTTCAGAGCAGTTAAGGGGGGCAGTGCTGGCACAGGGATGTCAGTTGTGCCCATAAGGGTTAGGTCAAGGGAAGGAAGGGAGGTTGGTGACGAGGGCCTTTTTTGGACAATGGGAGTTCTACATGCTTTTGTTCAGAGGCATTAATGAAGACATTAGGTTGCACTGAGATGCAAGATGTAAAGGTGAATGTTGAAACCATCATGGAACAGTGGAAATTGCATGCAGCCTAGTCCTCAGGATTGTCAGTATTAGACTATGAGGGTAAGAATTGCATTACACTCCCCCCAGTGTTGAGCACCTCCCGCATACCTATCGATGAGTGTGATGTGATCAGGGCCGGAGATCTGGAACGCTGGCCACATCTGCGAGAAATAGATATCCCAGATGTGGATGCCGAGTGGGTTTGTTAATTGGGAACAATGTTCCACACTTACTTGAGCCGAGGGAAGTCATTAACTCAACCCACCTCCATGAGCCACATGCCATACGAACATTATTGGGCTGGGCATCTGTGGGGCAAAGGACAAGAGGTGTCAAGAGCAACATCATAGGATCCAAGTAACTAGCAGGCGTTTGGAGTTGACCGCATGCTGGTGGAAGATTATAATAGAGACTTCCAGGACATGGCATCTCCCAAAAGGGAAATGTCTGCAGAAGAATAAGAAATGGCTAGATCTAATTCAAAGGGGGGTTAGAACTGTAGAGGGGGGTTATTAGGTGCCACTGCCTCTGCGCGACAATCTTGGACCCTTGCCAGAAACAAGAGACATTGCATTGCTCCGTATGCACAGTCTTCGTAAGAAGCTAATGAAGGATGGTACCTACGCTAAGCAATACAGTGCCTTCATGACCGAGATGCTACAGAAAGGATATGCTGAGCGAGTGACCTCAGCCAGCCAGGAAAATGTATGGTATATCCCTCATTTTGGTGTGCAACATCCAGACAAGCCAGACAAGGTCCGTGTTGTATTTGACTGTGCGAGCAGGGTGGAGGGCACGTCGTTTGAATGACCTAATATTGCAGGGACCCGATATGATGAACTCTTTGCTGGGTGTGTTGGTTAAGTTTAGGGGAGGTCTGTTTGCCTATTCAGGGGATATAAATACAATGTTTTACCAGGTACGGGTACCAGAACATCAGCGGGACTACCTCAGGTTCTTTTGGTGGGAAAATAGTTTTAATGAGGAGCCAACTGAGTTTAGAATGGCTGTACTCTGTTTGGGGCCTGTTCGTCACCCAGCATTGCGAATTTTGTGCTGAAACAGACAGCAAGCGACTTTGGGAATGGGTTCTCCAAGGGAGCACGGGACACCGTTGCTAACAATTTCTATGTAGACGACTGTTTGAGAGCCGAGGATCGTCAAGATGCCTTGTTAAGTAATTTGTTAGAGGTTAAGGAGCTTTGCGAAAAAGGGGGGGATTTTACATTGACGAAGTTCAGTAGCTCATGCGTGGAGGTTTTGTCATCCATCCCAAGGGAGTGGTACGGTAAGGGCATTTCAGGGTTCATAGATGGATCAGGGCCAAATAAGACAAAGGCATTGGGAGTACAGTGGGACTTGGCCACTGATGAATTGGGTGTCCAGGCAGATCTGGTTTCAGTTTCCAAGGACTAAACGCAGCTTGTTGTCAGCCATAGCCTCGATTTACGACCCCCTTGGCATATGGCACCAGTTTTAATTGAGGGACGGATAATTGTGCAGGACTTGTGTAGATTGAAGATAGGCTGGGACAGGGGATTGACTCCAACACCACTGACCGCATCATGGTGTGGTGAACAAGTTGAATCAGACCAGAGGGATAAGTGTGCCAAGATGCCTAAAGGTTATTGGGTGGGAGTCAGCTACCCTAATACAGCTGCATCTGTTCTCGGATGCGAGCATCATGGCTTTAGAGTAGTGGCATACTTGCGGGTCACAGATCGTGGGGAAATGTATCCTGTAGATTCATTATGGGAAAGGCAAGGGTAGCGCCCTTGAAGGACGTTTCAGTACCCCGCTAGAGCTTAGTGCAGCTGTACTAGCCGTAAGACTTGGAACCACAATTCCTGGCCATGAGAGATTTCAAGGTGGACGAGGTATATTATTGGACAGATTCAACAACGGTCTTGCGTTATATTCGGAATGATCAAGCTCGGTACCAAACATTTATAGCGAACCGAGTCTCTATGATAAAGGGAAGGAAGTGATCAGAATGAGTGGAGGTACGTTAACTCTGAATGGAACCCGGCAGACGATGCATCACGCTCCAAGCAGTCTGAAAGGTGGAGAGCAGGGCCAGGTTTTTTGCTGAAGGAGGAGTGTTTTTGGCCAGCAGAGCCAGCCCACATGTCCAACAGTGTGGAAGGACTAGAAGTTAGGCGTGAGATAGGTCCCAAAAGGGCGCAAGTCCTGCCAAACAATTAGCTTCAGGGTTGGGTTGGATTGTAGGCAGACAGGGTTGCATAAATCATCCACCACTACTCAAAGTGGATCCGGCTACTCAGAGCCGTTAGGTTTGGGTCATATTATTTACAGGTATTTATGTGCAAAACATAGGCAGCAGCTTAGCGAACTAAACATGCATTTGTAACACAAGTTATGAGCTTGGCAGAGACTGTGGTTGTGCAGGTAGCACAGCGAATGACTTATGAGGTAGTAAATAGCAAGTCTTGAGAAGGCAGCACCATCAGGGTTTCCAGCTCCTTAAGAAAATTGAAACCAATCCTGAGAAATGGGCTATTGTGCGTTGGAGGGAGGTTATCACTGGCGAATATTGCCCCGAGCGAAAGGAATCCAATTATTCTGCCATATAAGGGCCACTTGACTGACATAGTTATCCAGTATTATCACGAGCGTTCCAACCATATGGGCATAATGTATGTTCTGGGTCTAATGAGGGAGAAATTTTGGGTGTTTAAGGGCAATGCAGCGGTGAGGCGCGTGCTAGGGAAATGCATCAAGTGTCGCGGGTACATGGAAGGGTAATTGAACAGCAAATGGCCGATCTACACCTGATCGCGTGGAGTCAGGGAAACCACCCTTCTATCGCACCGGGGTGGGACGACCTTTTTGGACCATTCTTCGTGAAAAGGGGCAGAGCGCAGATAAAGCACTGGGGAGTTATATTCACCTGCTTGAACATGAGGGCCATACACTTGGAAGTAGCGTCAAATCTCACATCAGACTCATTCATTAGT
The DNA here is from genome assembly GCF_015104395.2 of Macrobrachium nipponense. Classification (NCBI taxonomy): domain Eukaryota; kingdom Metazoa; phylum Arthropoda; class Malacostraca; order Decapoda; family Palaemonidae; genus Macrobrachium; species Macrobrachium nipponense. The sequence continues at coordinate 22,684,277 of NC_061105.1, read as the reverse complement.
GCCTTCAGAAGGTTTTTGGCTCGTCGTGGACATGTTAGGACGATTAGATGCGACTGCGGCACTAATTTTGTGGATCACGGAAGGTTCTAGACTCTAGTTATGAGTTCTTGGGAGAAAACAGGTGCGAAATGAGTTGCTCCAGTGTGGGGTGGAATTTTGTTTTCAATCCCCCGGCGCCTCACATTTTGGAGGAGCATGGGAACGATTGATAGGTAATGTGAGGAGGGTCCTGGATGTAGTCTTGGGGACACAGCAATTGGATTATGAGGGATTGTGTACACTCTTTTGTGAGGTGGAAGCAACAGTTAATAGTAGGCCCCTTTACCATTGTCACCTCAGACAGTAGAGACCCAGCTCCACTCACACCAAACAAGCTTTAAACATGGGAGAGTCACCCGCAGGGTGCCATGTTGCAACAGGTAGCTACTCTAAGCAGAGATGGAAGCAAAGTGCAGCACATGGCTGAGCAGTTCTGGCACGTTGAAACGCGAATACCTTTCGGGTTACAACAGCGACAGAAGTGGTTCAAGGAACGACGAAACGTCAGGGTGGGAGACATAGTCCTTATGGTCAATGAAAGTGTAGCACGCTGCCATTGGCCACTGGCTCGAGTAGTACAGACTAAAGCAGGGAAAGATGGACTGGTTAGGACGGTGACTGTCAGAAGGGAGGGCAAGGATTATGATAGACCACTGTCGAAACTTGTTTTAATTCTGGAGGAAGAGCAGGACCTAGTGGGACAATGCTAGGCAATAGGTGTTGAACCCTCTTGCGGTCAAGAGGTTTCAAGGGGGCGGGGTGTCGACGTGGGAAAGTTTGGGCATCTTCTCTGCGCGGACTGTTAACAATATGTCCGCTGCGCGATGAAAAACAGCTGTGTTTTTGTGGTAAAGAAAAGTTTGGTAATTGAATTTCGGGCCACTCGATATAAGACATAAGCGTATACTCTTTGTCCATAAAAAAAAGAAAAAAAAAAAATTTATTTACGAGTGAACAAGTTCCCTTTTGTGGGCACTAAGGGTGATTTTGGACGCTTTCCCTACTTCCTCTCTCCCTTCATGACGAGCAAGAAAAAGGAACCATCGGCTCGGTTTCCCGCCGCCTGGTCAAGTGCGTGGGAGGGAAGCTCGCTTTGTGTTTTAAACCTAGAAGCAGACAGATGTGCATGGCCTTGAGGAAATTAAGCGATTAGGAGGTAAGCATTGTAGTGACTGAGATTCTATAAACTAAGAGCTAAGAGAGGGTTGTTGCTGATGAATAACAGTTGATAGTCTAAATAGAGAAGTGAATATGATGGAAATATAGGCTCGTTTACAAGTGTCCTAAATAGAGAAGTGAATATGATGGAAATATAGGCTCGTTTAAGAGTGTCGTTAGGGGTCATGTGCACAAATTACGATGCCGTTCCCCTTCAGGAATGTAGGCAGTGGACCACGAGGGGATTAAGACGGACGGTCCTTACGGTGGAAAGCAAACGATTTGGTAAGTAAGAGTATTATTTTGTTAAGAGATCGCTCATGACATTTTGGTTCCTTGAAGTGCATGGTAATGCCTAGGTATATTTCTTAAAGATTCTATGTGCAATTATTGTTATTTTAACCATTGTGATCACTGAGAAATTGATTCTAATGTGAGTTAAGGGATTTACCTGTCCTAGTGTTAAGGAGTTATCATTTAACTAAAATGGCAAAATTGTCACACTGTGAATATTTATGTATTTGTTCATTTTTTCAGTGACCGATTGTAATAAAGGAACTATAAGACAGTCGCGTATCACTCAACCCACGTTGGGCCGCCCACAATTGTAAGTTGAGAACGAATTTGGAAAAAAAGCTGGAAAATCATACTGAGGTTTGGTTATGACTACCAAAGTCGTTCACGTTTATTCAATCAGGATGTTGGAGCGATAATCTAGCGATGATTCTTTATGTCTTACTACAAGGGATAGAGTAGACATCACTCTCTCTCTCTCTCTCTCTCACTTAGCCTGAATTCCCTTGAATCTCAGTAACAAATACAGGTCAGATTTAAATTATTTGTGCTATTTTTCATATGGTCTGAATCCCTTAAATAAATTCATCAAAATATCACATTTCGACAATGCATAATATACTCGTTGCTTTCTGGAGTGATTCAATAATAATACATATCAAACGTTAAATGTCCTGTTCTATCCCAAATAAAAATAATCCTATAGAAAAATGGCAAACGTTGAAATATATATATATATATATATATATATATATATATATATATATATATATATATATATATAATATATATATATATATATATATATGAAGATGCAATACGACTTCTGATGATGATACATTTAACAAGAAGCATAAGACCTCCCAAACATTTCAAAGATTAGAATCTGGGGAAAAGTTGTACTAACATTTCTCGAGGTAAAAACGGCCGCCGCCGCCGGAATCTGAATTCACAGAGAAATAAAACGAGCGCTTCCACTTCATTAGCCTTGCTGATGGAACTTCCAAGTAACGTTCAATATGGAAAACAAGAGAAAAAGGAGGCAAGAACACCTATGTAAGGTGTTTTACGAACGTTTTTTGGTCTTTGATATATGGAAATATAACTATGCTGCAGTTTAGCTTTTTCTTTCTTACTGATGATATTTTTTTTATATTCATCATTAGAAATGAAGTTGGCTAACTTACAGCAAAGTACAAAAAAGTAAATTAAATGAAAGAATTTCATTAAAGATTCCAGTTTTTCATGAATTATTACTAGTGTCCTTGGCAATTGTTTTATTGCTCTAAGTTGACATTGTAAATCTAAAAATAATATATTCTCATCTCTCTCTCTCTCTCTCTCTCATCTCTCTCTCTCTCTCTGGTGCCTGGTAAAGGGAATTTATTCGAAAAACCATATATTTTTGTATTAGTAACATGAAATTTTACACAAACTCAAACAATGAGTGAGAAACAAACATAGGATATAAATAAAGTCGAGCATAGAGAAAAAAATTCTTTTTATAATAATGAAAACATCTGGGGACTACTGATTAGCGTATAGTTAATTCATTTACTGTAAGGTCCAAATGATACAATCCCAGACTAAGATTTAGGTTGTTTTATGAGTGATTTGTATAAACGCCACCCCCACCAATATTGAGTTAGGAGTACCAGTAGATTGACAACGTTTCCTCTGTCTATTTGTTGTATTTCTATGCTATTCAGAAGTTTCGAAAAGATCGAAATCCCTACTTGAGCAGTAGGAATTATCGATTTTTGTCTACATGAATGAACGTTGTGTCGCCCGGAGTTACAGCCTCATAAGAGCTTAGTTAGAACCACAAGGAAGCACGTGCGCAGCTCAAGAGTGAGCCAATGAGAGCGCGCGTCACTAAGCGGGTAGTCAGTTCTAAGCCCAACAGCATTTTCCCCATACGGCGCCGTAGGTGCCGGCCAATCACCGCACAGTTTAAAATCTCCGCTATTGTTTACATTCCCCACCTTCCCTTATTTTCAAGTTCTTTAGCGGATGTACAGTATTTTCATGGCGAGTATAGATTAAAAATATTTGCTTTTCTTAGAGAAGTAGTAGTGAGTGTAGTAGTATTATTTTTCTATAATTTTTTTGTTTATTATTATGATATTGGTGATGATTATTTTAATGGCTAAACATTATGATGATAGAATGTTATCATGGTCAACATCATCAATACTAATATTACCGTATTATCATTATTATTTGCTATTATCATTAATAATATTATTATAAATTTCTCCTATTATTATTATTATTATTATTATTATTATTATTATTAACAGTATAACATCCATGATTGTTATACCACGAAAGTATTTCATGGTAAGTACACATTTTATAATTATTATTATTATCAATATTATTAACCAATATTACTGTATAACCATTATTATTGATATTATTTTATATTATATATTTTTATTATTATTATTATTATTATTATTATTATTATTATTATTATTATTATTATTATCATTGCTATTATTATTGCTATATTATTATTATTATTATTATTATTATTATTATTATTATTATTATTATTATTATTATTATTATTATTATTATTATTATTATTATTATTATTACATCTATTGCTGTTATAAACACGAATATAATAACACTTATTATCCTTTTACACATTTAATTATGGTTTAAGTGCTGGTTATGAATAAAAATATACACAAATGCTAGCGCACAAGCGCACCCACACAATTTTTTTTAAATTTTCACCAAAAATTTATAAAGGGTAGGGCTTTCATATGAAACTTAGTTTAAATCAATATCTTTCTTAGAAGCAGAGTAATGAATGCTAGACTTTGAGGGCAATTTACTCATTTTTAAAAAGTGGCGTTTACCACATTGTGGTTCTGAGGCCCTCATATATATATGTATATATATACATGTATGAATATATTTATATAATATACACACACACACACACACACACACACACACACACACACACACACATATATATATATATATATATATATATAGTATATATATATATATATAAATTTTTACATATCTGGTTAGATCCTTTTCTAGACAGTTAAAGTGGTTTGATTTTAATTCATTTCAGCAAAAAGAAAAAGGGAATTTATTTCCCCGTGTACACTAAGCAGGCTTTGACAGCAAACGATAAATGTATTAACCATTTAAGCGCAGATGTCTTCTTTAATTCGTTCAAGGAGACGAGAATATGATGGAGGTCCTATGCAGATATTCATTCATCTGATAATGTAATTTGGTTTATTTTCATAAGATGAAGGTGTTTCTTCATACAAGGAGAATAACTTTCGCATTCTGCTGCAAACTTTTTCTTTCTTTCTTTACCGACGAAGCTTTCTCATCAAAAGAAAGACTCTATATCCACATGCATTTCTCTGCTTGGTACTTTGCGCGCTCTACACAGTATTGCAGCAAGCTATAGGTTTCCAAAATTAAACATGATTTTGTAAAGAAATAAAAAAAGAAAAAAGGTGTACTAGTGTTCTCGCAGTCTGCAACCTTTGACCAGGATGTGGCACAGAAATACTTAAATATTTCCATATTCATTAAGTTTTCTGTTGCTTTTGTTTGCTTTTTACCAAGATAGCACAAAACTGACATCTGGATGTTTACGGAAATCTGACCATAGGTGGACCTTTTGATTGACAACACTTGATGGGGTGTTGAGAGAGATATGACTGTACCTTCTGGAAACAGACACCATTTGTCTAAAATGAAAAAGCGGCAATAAAATAATCCTCTCACCCAAAATAAACTGGTAAAATGTGATAATGCACACACAAACTAAAAAACTCCTCCCCCAAAATACTCCTAACATCAAATAATCTTCAAACTCCCAAAAAATCTGCCTAAAACCTTATAGTCCGGAACAAGGTAAACAAAAATACAGGGGAAAAAAAACCCACTTCTCACTCAAGAATTTTCGGAGACACCCAGCAAAGTATTCAATTTCTTGTGACATGGGATAAGCCGCTAAGCTATTTGGTTTTTCACTAGTCTATTTAATTAACTTTTTTTTTTATTTCTCATTTTTCGCGTACCCTCCTTCTCAAGGAGAAAGAACAGAGGAATTGATAAATGACCTAAAATTGGAGCGAAATCCTCTTTGGCTGGAGGGAGAAAACAACTTTGGCTGAAAACACATTTACCACCTCAAGAGGAAAAACTGGCCGTTGTTGTCAAATGCTCATCTTCCAAAATGTGGTACGCGCACAGAGAGAGAGAGAGAGAGAAAGAGAGAGAGAGAACCTTTTAGTAGAAGTATGTAGATTTGGGAGTTCGACACACTGACAGACACACACAGCTTGGCTAGTCGCTGATAACTCTGCAGTATGCAAAGCAAAGGGGGCAAGGATTCAAGATGCAGCGTTGCAGATTGCGAGATTCTAAGGCAACGGTCGCCAATTTTACGTTTTACCTGGGAAAATGCTAATTTCTTGGCATGGTTGGAGTCGGAAAGATAACTACTTACTTACCAGATGAAATCTGGGGATCTGACTGCTACCTGAACAGGAATTACGCAAAATTAAAGGTTTTTTTTACTAAGCTGAGGGCTCTACTCATCAAGGAATTGTTGTAGATAAACAAGTAGGATAACTTTAAATTACAAATATTTACATTAACAATAATCAGAAGATTAGAACGGCAATCTAACAGGAAGCAATTCCTGTGTAACAATCAAAGTACAGCACAGGGACAATGGAGAAGAAAGCCGTATCCTTATGAATGCAGACACAATCAAGGGTAAAATTCCATAGCTAAGATTCCCTCTATGATGGAGAGGTTTACGAAGTAAGGCCAGAAAAGGCCCTCGGTATCAAGCATAAGAGAAGGCACTGCACTGAAGGTGCCAAAGGATGCCTTGGACATAATCGATTTCCTTCTTTCATCAATTATGATTGGTATAATTTTCAACCAATGCTATAAATATTAATGTCCTACTGTTTCTGGGTGCAAATACGGTTCACTTAGTGGAAGTACACACCACTGCTGATTATCAACATAATTGATATATGAATGGTCTAAGCGAAATTTTGCCACTTTACGGAGTTAGCCCAAGGTTTTTGGGAGGGTCACCCCCCACCCCCTTTTTCTCAAACCTAGACTCTTCTGTCACATACTTCGAGCTTAACCTGAAATTGAAATCTACTTGAATACTTCTCTTTACGTCGTTGACATTATTCTTTTTTTCAACTGTTTGAAAAGCACTGCAGTGATTCCTGCTTTCGCTTTTTTTTTTTCTCGCCGTTGACAGAAATGGAAGCAATCTCACTACGTGGTTACTTTCTGCATCCAGTGGATTGTTTTTTAACTTGAAAACAAGACATCATCAGCCACATGGGAAGATACGTTAGATAAGTTGACTTGTATATGTTAATGTGGTCTTTACATTTCAGGTTTCGGTCTCTCTCTGCTGTCATCCGAATTTTAGCTTTCTTTTCCTTAATCCATTTTAGCAAAATAAGTCTCTCATCGGTTTATTCACTGAAGACCCATATTACACCTAGAATACACCAGCATAGTTTTATGGCATCTTCAGAACTGCCGGTAAGAGCTTGATGACTTGGAATTTACTTCCATTTCATTCATACTTCCCAAATACAGGAAGGAAGTAACACGTGTGTGCGTTTGTGTGTTTCATATACAAAAAAAATTACTCGGTTTCGATCCTACACCTTCCTTAAACACATTGTTCCTTATTCCTTGAAAACAGTCTCTTCAGAGGTCTCTGTCATCAACGACCACTCAGAAAGATGAGGTTGAATGATACGAAATAATCAATAGTAATGATCAGTCGGATCTCTCTCTCTCTCTCTCTCTCTCTCTCTCTCTCTCTCTCTCTCTCTCTCTCTCGTCTCTCTCTCTCTCTCTCTCCATTTCATCTTATCAATATGAATTAGTATTTATCTTATGTAACTGTTGGCTACTTGAAAACATATAGCTAATACAAATACCAGAATTATATTTCAGGTCTAACGGGTTAAGTTATATCAAACTTAGATGTGTACAACGAGAGTCTGATAATGACTTCAGATCTAATCTTTTACATATATATATATATATATATATATATATATAATATAGTAAACACGCGGTTCAAAAACACCTCAAGATTGACAAACCTTCTTTAACATTACCGAACTTTATGTTCGTCAGAGGCCAAGGAGAGCACAAAATGTCTCTATTTAATCCATCTCTCAATGGCTGAAAGCTGAAAGTAAGGATGAAGATGAAAAGTGGGTTTCGACCTTAAGGAAGGTGCAGGCTCACCATCTCTAGGAAATGGGAAGGTTATGGAAATGAGGGGAAACCAGAACCATGGAAAGAGTTACACAGCCTAGTTGTGGATGGAAAGAAGCGATAACTCGATGAATAATTCAAGTGCTCATTCCTATGAATGTGACTGCTTATGCAAGGAACTTACTAAAGGGAGAATGCCCATTACTACTCCCCAGATGTCACAAAATAAACTTAATTTGTTCAGAATATTTTGCGTCACGCTATTTCATAAGAGAAACTCACTCGCATACAAAACCAGCTAATTTATGAATATATATATATATATATATATATATATATATATATATATATATATATATATATATAATGCTAAGTAAAGGGTGACAGTGTGGATAACGATTTTACCTGTAACGAAAAGGAGTGTTACGTTATGAGTGTGCCTGACTTTTAGACTTACATGTAACGACAATTCCCGAGCAAAGCGTATGACGTTGGGAATTAGAATACGGACATTCAGAATTCATCACAATTATGAAAAAAAAGTTGACGATGTCATTATTATTGTTATCAAATTATGAATATTGGGATTTCAAGTTTTTCGGAAGTCGGTGTTAGAATATACAGCGACAAAACGGATGTTTAATGACCCAGACTTTATGGCGACCTCATATGCTGTGTCCCAGAATTTAAGAGAGAGAGCCTCCAGTGTTCCAGACGTTATGAGAACTTTGAGGTGGGTTTTTAAATTTCAGTTCATGACGATAATTTTTAATGAGGTTTTAATTACTGAGGGACTTGCATTAAACCGATATCCTGAAGCCTGCTTATTGGCTGTAAATGAAACTCCGACTGTGCTGACAGAAAATGTATGAAATTCAGGTGGGCAAGGATAGCACTGCACTGGGGCACTTTCGGCCACTCCGCGTAAGATCGTGAACGAGGGAGTTGGAGTTAACTGCTGGAAGGTAAGACAGAATCGAGAGAATAGAGGAGATGAAGTGCAGGATCTAAGGTGGAACCAGGAGACAACAGAACAATTGCACTACACACTAGTTAAAGAGGTTGGACAGTAGGAATGAAGAAAGGAAAGGGGAATGGAGGTACAGTGAAATGCTAAGGAGTGAGTGCAGTTCGGGGCCGAAGGAAAGCTACATACACTTAAAAAAAGGACTACAGCAAACACCTTTAAACTATGACGACAGTGCACCAAGTGAGGTGCGCTTATAACGATGCATGAAAAAATGCGGAGTATCAATGAAAAACCAAAGATAACATCCTGCACAAATTTGGGACTCAGTTGCATTTTACTGACAAAGCAAATGATATAAGAAAAAAATACAAATTATAAACATGCCATAACGTCTACAAAAGAAGTGTGGGGGGGGGGGGGGGGGGGTGTTGAGGCGGGGGAACGTGGAGGAAGATCTAGCTTATACTAACGTAGAGTCTCACAACATTCTTCTTCGTTCGTTCTGTTCATCTTCCTGTTGTCATAACAGGTGAAACTAGAATATACTTTCATATATGAACCAAATGTCCGTTAGGCATTAAGTGAGAATTATCAAGAGAGCCTCACCATACAGGACTGATATTTTCTAAGCTTCGCATATGTCACTCAAAGTGGTTCATATGCAACAGGAAAAAGCATTTTGCGTATAACCTCTAGGCAGACTGAAAAAATTCCCTACATCTAAGTATTAAGGACGAGTATCACTGGAAAATAAGGTTTAATGAAGTTTAATCCTGAAACATACATATTAAATTGCCAATGATAGAAAATCAAATCGGTTAATACCTTCGGTTCCTGACTTGCCTTTAAATTATTCAACTATATTAACGAAAACTCTTTCATGAAATAATAATAAAAGGATATGACAATGAATTTACGACAAGGAATATGAAGTGTTTTGAGTAAATTGAATCTACAGCAAAAACTAATTGACCGAAATACTACGAAATGTGGCGCACAACCCTCAGAGTCTCCCACCACTTGTGTGGAATCTGATGTTGAGAGATTCTTCTTCAGCTGAGGCCAATTTCTGAGAGGAAACAGGACTAGAAGAAGACGAGGCTTTCAGGACAGACTCCCAAATGGACTTGGAGGAACGACGTCACATTTCCAGCCATAAATTTAATTGACAAAGATCCATGTCTGTCCATCCCCAAAATAACGACAGCAGTAATTATATATTAACAAGGTTGATCATTAGCTATAATTGTTACTATATGAATACGACCATGATACTTATGATTAGTAAAATAGATTTCCTGCCATAGATTCAAATCCGCCCATCCCCAAAATAACGAAAGCAGTAATTATATTTTAACAAGGTTGATTATTAGCTATAATTGTTACTAATATGAATACGACCATGATACTTAGATTAGTATAATAGATTTCCTGCCATAGATTCAAATCCGTCCATCCACAAAATAACAAAACCAGTAATATTCCAGAAAAAAAACGTGTTGATCATTACTGTTATAATTGTTACTCTTGCGATTACGATAACGATGCTTATTCATTATATTAATTAGATAGCTAAAACTACAATATCTGTCTCTGAGAAGGGGCTTTAATCTATTAAAATCAATGAACTGGTTTACATAAAAGAAATGTATTCAATGAACGAATTTGAACAATAGAAGGAATTAATGAATAAGAGCTCTCCCATTCCAAAGTGGATTCAGGAATAGAGAATGAATAGGTATTTCGTTTTCACATTCACGTATTCCAGTCAGCACAAAGTTGGAAAAAAGAAGGAAGCAGTTATGGCAATATGCCATTTCCTGCCTACTCTCTCTCTCTCTCTCTACTCTCTCTCTCTCTCTCTCTCTCTCTCTCTCTCTCTCTCTTTTACAGCCTTCCCTTCCCTCCCTTTGACTCATCGCAATAAAGTAATATGTAAAGTGTTTTAAACCTTTGTTGGCAATTCTTAACCACCCCCTTACGAAAGAACGCTGGCAGAATGAGGACTTCCTATTTCTAATCTGGACATCTAGCTACAGCAGGTTTGTCATTCGCATACCCAGAATCTGAGAATGCTACACGGATGCGGAACACTCATTGAAATCCAAGCATTCATTAGGGGTTACATTCACAGGTTCCGCAGCAGACACAATCCCTAATTTCCCTCTTACTTTGGTTTGGACACATCCATCAGCGTCCAGGGAAAATCATATGAAATGAAACAAAGTAACCTCCCTCTCCTCTCTCTCTCTCTCTCTCTCTCTCTCTCTCTCTCTCATTAAAGATCATCATAAAAACACAGTGATGGATATTTTTAAGGTGAAGTGTTGGGACATAATTTGATAACAAAGAGCCCATAGAATTAACGTAACAGTCTCTGTGTACGGTGTGACAGATCATCATGTATATTTGCTTGTTGCAATTGAAGAGTGTAACTTAACTGATGCTCTTAAGAAATATCACAAATACGGAAATTCATCGGACTTGTTCACCTAAAAAAAAAAAAAAAAAAAAACACACACACACACACACACACAAGACGTGAGTAACATTTCCTAATGATTTAAAAACTACTTTCGAATAATAAAACAGAACAAACAAATACAGGTTAATTACCAAAACCTTGCATAATCAACGGATTTGAACATAAAGAGAATATCAATATGACTTTAATCATTGCCAATATCAATATTGAACCTAGTATGATTAACTTAAAATTCACACGGCTGCCTAGCTTTGAATCGGAAACATAATTATAACATAAATTGATTCAAGCCACCGATAGGTTACTTCCATCTGCCTTATTCTTCGTCACCCGTTAGCAATGAGGGATATGAGAATTTCATTTGCATGAGAGAGAGAGAGAGAGAGAGAGAATATTTCTTACCGGGCATTTGCCGTAAAAATCGAAGCAATAGCAGCCATCACATACCTGAAGAAAAATAATACTTCAGTTACCCTGAAAATATTAATTAGCTTTCTCTTTAAATGTTACAACAAAAATGACTATTCTGAAAGATGACTCCTATTAATTTTAATGTGTCAGTAACAGAAACTCCTTCAATTTCTCTCTACCTAAATCGATCGGCTAATTACCAGTTTGTACCTATTATGTTCCAGTTATTTTCCGCAGCACCCATTAATTGCCACCGAAAGCCTCATCGTCATCTACCTAATGTTCATCATCCTAAGCGGTAGCCAGAGCCAGGAATGTTCTGAGGAATCCGAACGCCTGGTTTACTGGAGTGACATCAAGAGTGATTCCAGGTCGATGGCTCTATGATATGTCATGGAATGTCATACAGGTAATATATATATATATATATATATATATATATATATATATATATATATATATATATATATATATATATATATATATACATACATATATATATATATATATATATATATATATATTAACATAAGGATGTGGATACCAGAAAGGTCACTGAAGGTGACGATCAGCCAAAATGAGTTTTTGCAGTGTTCAGTTCAAGTCTATTAGGTCCATCTTTCACTCACGGCATTGAATCCGCCCCGGGAAGGAGAATAAAGTGGGGCTAGTAATACACACACACACAAACACACACACCACATACACACACACACACACACACACACACACACACACACACATATATATATATTATATATTATAATATATATATATAATATATATATATATATATATAATTATATATTTATATTTAAATATATTCCTTAAATTCTTAAACTGTCTCCTGAAAATAACTTTATTATTTACCCCACCACATATCAATTCTTTGTTCTACATCCGTATCAGTCCGAAGCGCGAATGTTCGCGAATTCAAAGAGAGAGAGATCTGTTTGTTCGCGTGCAAAGGCAGCCAGAGGAATCAGTGAGCTTTAACATGAAACGAATCTTTTATTATTATTTTTTTCTATCCCAACGTTAACGAGGTTAGTGCGAGAGAGGAAAAGGAATGCCGACAAAAGAAAAAAAAACTGTTTGGTGTTCACTTGTTGGTTGCCGTCGTTTGTGTGGCGGGATTCCGTGGGATTTTTGCACAGGCTGCCTTTTATGGTGAGGAAAATGGAGGCAGAGAGAGAGAGAGAGAGAGAGAGAGAGAGAGAGAGAGAGAGAGAGAGAGTACAATACCGAAAAATTTGGGAAAAGCAGCAACAAGGATCAAACAAAATATTGAATCTATAAAACAGTAAAATATGAAAATGAAAACTTGATCAAAACATTACTAAGCAAGAATTACATCAGGCTCCTTTTCCCCTGACCTCATAAGTGCAGAAATCCAACTTCTTGCCGACATCCTTCTTTTTAGCAGTTTTCACGATAGTAGTGAATGATTTCTTTCTCTTATGGGCTTGGGTTAGCTACTTACATCTTACTTAATTCATTGGGCACATCTTTCGTACTCAACATGAACAGAAAATGTTATGGACGATGATGTGACTCGGCTCTGCGACCTTAGGAGCCAGCAAATTCTCTTCTCGTCGTCTTCTTTCCGGACTCCTGTTGCCTATCAATCACTCGCGAGATTGGATCTATTTTATCCTGTACAGGTTCAAGAAGAGCTTCGTGTCGAGGGGGCAGGGGCGAGACGGGGCAGGAGTGGGGGAGTGGCGTTGAAGAGCGTTTAGGGAAATCAAGAGACATGATTTGTCGAGATGACGGATACCGAGAGAAGCTGAGTGATTTCTCTCTCTCTCTCTCTCTCTCTCTCTCTCTCTCTCTCTCCAACATTACCTTTTCCCTCATTCTTCCACCATTTAATCAAACTCTCTGCCTAACCGAATAAAATAAAATATCTTTAACGGGAAAAGATCTCATACGGAAGATGTCTCCTTGGAAAAACGAGACCCTAAAAGAGAAACGCATCCCAACGAAGAGATCTGTTCAGAGTCTTAGGAGAGAGACGCTTTATTTCTTAAACTTCAAGATAAATGAAGAGGGAGATTCTAACTTGGCCCTGAATGGCGACACTGAATAAAGAACAAAATACAAACTGTTACTGTGGTCAAAGCATTTAAGTGAGGTTTAAAGGCCAGAAGGTGGTCAGTGCTTAATGTGTGGCAGTGATTGGTTGGGAGGTTGCTGTGGGGAACCAATAAGCGAAGATACATTGCCGATGCTGTTGAACTCTCTCCCCCTACCCAACCCCACCCGGACCGTCTCTTGAAAGGCTGGATGTAAACGGGTATGACGAGGGCATTTTTAATGGGGCGTTATCCCTGTGGGCAAAGATCAACATCAATGGTGGTGGTTGTCAGTAGGTGTTTGAGTGAAATCATCCTTGCACTTCTCAACCCTGAATACTCTCCCTTCGTCTTGGCCCCATTAAGGAGCTTTCCACAACAGAAATGCCGAGTGATGCATAAAAAAAAATTTGGAATTCTACTGTGAAGATTTAACCACCATCTTCAGGATCATCTCCAAGCAAAGTGTTCAGAGCATCTGACTGCATCTTTATAAAATATACAAGTCATTTTGGAGATAGGACGGACTCAGCCTCTGGAAATTGAATGGGAAAATAGAACAATACACGTTCACCAATCTCTCTCTCTCTCTCTCTCTCTCTCTCTCTCTCTCTCATTAACAAGAAATATTTGGTCATAGGCAAAAGTCCCTTTCCGTCTCAGAATTTCCAAAGCGCCATTCCACAGGTGAAGGTGAATAGAGGGAGAGGGGGCCTGGGAGGAGGGAGGAGGCTACCCTCCCCCTCGGGGGCTTACATAGGGAATCTTTCTTTGGTCCCTGGTGGTTCCAGGGACCTTCTGGTGCTTCACAGAGAAGCCCAAAGGCTTTGGGTAATAGAGTGGGCCTCTTTGCGCCTTAATTGTGCGGCCCAAGGAAGCAGGTTATTCAAAGGGACCTACTCGCCTACTTCCAGCAGAAGGCTGGAAGAGACAGGGTGGCCCTTTCTGAGCAATGTTTTTCCATTTCTTTTATTTTAGGCCTCTTGTCTTTTGGTATATCCTTTCCTATCAAATTTCTTGCTTGTGTTTAATTTCTTGTAAATGATCTTACTCCAAGCTCGAAATTTTGGGCCCCAATATCAAAACTGGCTTAAAGGGAAATGGCCGTACTTCCTGAAATGCCAGCACCGTTCGAATCCTTGCCTTTGAGAGTACTCTCCATCGGGACAAATATTACCTGGGCGCATTTTATTTTTGAGACTAGTTGGACTTTATTTTCCGCATAAGGGCCCATTCTTTCTCCATAAGCAACCCCTACCCTCTCCTCACTTACTGAAGTTAGTCCAGTATCAAAAGGTGGTTGCCAATTTCTCTCTCTCTCTCTCTCTCTCTCTCTCTCTCTCTCTCTCTCTCTCTCTCTCTCGGTGTGTATGTGAGTATGAATTCAAATCGGCTGATATGGTTTCCTTTAATTAATCTAATTTTGTGAGAGGGAGGGGGGATGGTGTGGCTGGGGTTGTGGGACTGAAATGGAATCATCTGATATGAATAATGAAAGACATGTAATCGGTTGAGTGTGCTTTCCGAGTTGAAATTAACTATCAGCAAATAAGATATAAAATGTTGGTTTCGATTCTGCTTTACACAATCCTTTTGAATTCATATTTGTGTACTAAAACCAAGTCAAATAATAATAATAATAATAAAATAATAATAATAATAATAATAATAATAATAATAATAATAATAATAATAATAATAAATAATTTTTTTGGCAAAAACAAGAATCACTCAAAACTAAGTTAGAACGCATGCAAAAGTTTGTTAGAAAAAGGTAACACCACCAAATGAC
>NC_061105.1:22661008-22668277 GCF_015104395.2 Macrobrachium nipponense | reverse complement strand
GTGTGGAAATGGAGCTTTATGAATACAATATACATTACGTAAATTGTCAAATATTTTAATTATTTTAATTAAGTGAATATATAGAAATAAAGGCTACGTTAGCATAAATAAAATGATGAAATGAATTGTCCTGAAACACGTAATGTAAGGAAGGAAATATAGTAAAATAGGTAATTTTGTGATATTTATATTAATTGCATTATATTTTGGAAAAGGATATTTTGGGAATATTTCGTTAAATATATCCAAAGAGCAGTTATATATATATATATATATATATATATATATATATATATATATATATATATATTTATATATATATATATAATAGATATGTATTCTAAAATAACCATTTATTTTTTAGATTATACATTTTGCATTTAAGTATCCTGATGTGAAACCTGTGCTTGATGAGAATCAGCAATTTGTGAATGTTAGGACTTATATGTGATAAACAAACTCTCAACTCTTCATCAATAGATTTGATATTCGATCTACCTTTACATTTAATGTTTGTACAGAAAATCCTTGTTCACAATGATAAGATGTGGAAAACTGCAATAAAACCGTTAATGCCTTGTTATCCAATTGAAGGGATATTCTTCTTTAACTGAAATCCAAAACTGATCGATGGTCACCTCTTTATGCTTGATCTTTAATTCCCGGTCAGTTGATATAGCGGCCAGCTCTTCCTCTTCCGTTAACGAAAAACCAACGTCCTCGGTAGAAATATCAATGAAAGGGTTTGTGAATCCAGTCGTACTGCTCTGTGTTTATTGAGGGAAAGCAATAATTCAGATTACCTTCCTGAGTCGCTAAATGATCCACTATTAAAGGAATAAAATCGTCTCTGAATAGCCTTTTCTCAGCAAAGGAAACATTTTCAAACAGCCTGAACTTGTCTTTCTTTTCCAAATCACTATTTTTTTCTTGGAATGCTTTGATTCTGTCGGTAGATGAGAGAAGATTTTTCATTTCTACTTTGCATAGAAATGTTCAGATTATTCAAGTGTTGAAACATATCAGTCAGATATTCCAATTTCGATGTCCAAAACTCACATTCCAATAGTCCACAAAATTTACTTTTATTTTCTTTTTTAAAAAAAGCCAATAGTTCTTCGCAAAATTCAAGCACACGACAGAGTACCTTTCCTCTTGACAACCATCTCACTTCTGTGTGCAATAGCAAGCGAGTTTGTTGTGAATCCCTGTTTTCACAAAGTTGTTCAAATATACGAGCCTTTACTGGTCTAGTCTTGATGAAATTTACCATTTGGACATCTTAATCAAAAACTTCTTTCAATTTAACACCCAGAGTTTTTTTAGTTTTTGCCATCAGGACCTCTCTATGCAAGAAACAGTGAGTTGTTATTATATTGGGATTCTTTTGTTTTACAAATGGAAACCCATCATTGATGGAGCTCCACCAGTACAAATTCCAATAAACGACTCCCTGGATAAATTACATTTCTCAAAATAACTATTCAAAATAAGGAAAATATCTTCACCTTTAGTGGTGGTAAGCAATTTCTTGCAACAAAGATACTGATTTACTATTCTATCCCCATCAATAAAGCGAATAAAAGCCAGTGGTTGCGTTTTGTTACTTATGGCTGTTGATTCATCAACTTGTAGCGCAAAGTATGCATCCTGAAGTTCATTACGACAAACATTTTCCTTAATATCTTTAGACATTTCCAGAATATGCTTGTGAACAGTATCATTTCATAGTGGAATTTTACTTAATTGTTTCTCTGCATCATCTCCTAACAGTCTTCAACATCTTTCTGCAAGCGGGCAAAATAATAGATTCAGCAAGAGTATGTGACTTCATCTTTACGGCAATCATTTTCTATACTTCATAAGATGCAATTTGAGCTTTTTCAGACAACGTTACTCTACTTTTGAAAGCAAATGCTTGCTTTGTTTTGTTGTTCAAGTAGTCTTTGAAATTATTTACGTCTTTCCTTGAAGACTGCAATGCGATGTTCGAAAATGTTTACTATTAATTTATTAGGAAGCATAGACTCATTTAACATTTTGCAACCACAAACCAAACAGTGGGAGAGGCTGATTTTCATCTCCAGTCCACGTGAAGCCAAAACTCAAATAACTTTTGTCGTATTTCCGATTAGGTCTAATCTTAATTTTCTTAGCTGGACACTTCACTTCACTTCACTCGAAATGAAAAGGAAAGATTAAGGAATTTGCCTTAAACTTTAAAATGTCAAACATCGAAGACTTGACTCAGACATAGAAAAAAACACTACTCGGTTGTCTGCAAAAAATTGCTGAAAATAATTACAGATATTTTAAACATTAGCATATAATTTTCCTATTCCTTGGGGCACACCTGAGCACCTCACGGGGCGCACAGGTTGAGAAACGCTGCTCTAGTAGGTAAACATTATCAGTGTTAGCTCATTCATATATTTTTTTTTTTTATTTTAAAAGTCCATTCGACTATTTCATGACGGTAGTTTGTTGCAGCAAAAGTCCTCTTGTCTTTTTGGTAATGACCCTTCTGTGTTCCCCTGTCCTAGTTCCCAAATCCATTTCCATATGCCTGACTTGCAACTTGCTGCAGTTCTGCAAAGCATAATGTATATTAATGTACATTCAAGGAACAAGTGTTTCATTTATAGATGAAGGTTTTCTTTCATTGTCACAGTTTTCTCTTGTTTGAAAACAAGCCTATGGACAACGTACGGTAGCCTTTGCAAAGATTTGCAGCTTAGCAACATAAGGAGTTAATATCTGAACTTGTCGTTATTTCCAGGAAAATGACGTTATTAAATTCCTGCTGTTTTGGAAAGTGAAATTGAATGGATGTTCCCTTTCACTCAAAATTAACGCCTCTGTGTTTAGGATAAATGCTTATAGACAGATGATAAGTGTTTATAGTTAGCTCACTCGCTCCGAAAGTTTCCACTGTTGTGCTGTCAGTCCTATGCTGCACGACAGGGCGCATTAGTGTCACAAACCTTTGGCACCGTCTTAGGACAGTTTTGTGTAGCAGTATTTCCCGGTATCGATGACCATTTTCGTCGTGACGCCAGATGACTATAATCTGTCATTCAGCCTCTCAGGGAAGAAGGTTTGAATGGATCAGAGGATTGTGTATTTCCTTGACTGGGCCAATCGCTAGAGAACAATTTTAGAGCTTTAATTGTTCAGTGGGTCGGGTTTATCACTTTCTGTGATAATTGGTCGATATGACGCAATATCTCTCTCTCGCTCTCTCTCTCTAGGGCAGGTCAGTGGTATTCTACGTACACAGTGTAATTATTGCCAAAAAGTATTAAGGAAGAGCCTACCCAGACAAACCTGAGCAGAAAAGATTCGTAAGATTTTGAGGATGTATATGTGTGTGTATATATGTATATGTATATATATATGTGTGTGTGTATATATGTATATGTATATATATGTATGCTTGCATGTATATGTAGTGGATTTGCTCTTCCCTTCCGAATTAGTTTTTGGTATAGAACGTGATGCTTCCCCGAAATTGAGCAAGTATTTTCGAATGGTTGCTGAATGAACACAAAGAAAAAGTATAATTTTTCATGAAAGAGCCTTGGAATGCCCTCACTTTTTCATCTTGTGCTATACCACATTTTCCCTAATTAGATCCTGGAATTGGCGAATGTCTAATACGCAAGTCTATGGTTGAATATTTAATGTGATTATTCAATACTTTTTCATTTAAAATTACTAACAGCTGACACTGAGGATATATTCAAGTTTGGATTGGTGTCCATATTTATTTCACGCTCTGCTGCTGTGAATGCAACATTCCGTCAGAAGTTGAGACAAAGTTGAATTAAGCCGGGAGATTATTCCAGGTCTTTGTTAATGAAAAGATATAACGCACACCAGGTATTCCTCACTCTTTGTCAACCAATAATCTCTCTCTCTCTCTCTCTCTCTCTCTCTCTCTCGCTCTCTCTCTCCTCTCTCTCTCTCATCGTATGCATACGCGTACATTTGATTGTAGAATTCTCTATATGCAACTCACACCAAAAAAGTATTTGTGAATTTATACGTGTTCGTATAGATTTTAAAGCTGGGAAAAATCTCTCTCCTCTCTCTCTCTCTCTCTCTCTCTCTCTCTCTCTCTCTCTCTCTCTCTCTCTCTCAGAATACGTTAGTCATTAGATCGTCTAGTTAGGCTGTGCAGATATCTAGCACTGGAAGCATTGCTGCTTGTGGTTTATATCCGTTTTTATGTATTTTGTTTGTTTCTGTACGTAATTATCAGTCTTATTTCATTAAGTATTATTTTATAATTGATGCTAGCGTTTAAGAAAAAATGCCTTTTCACTAGACTCACCTTACTTTCTTGAGGCCCAAAAACCGGGCTTTTAGCCCATAAGCAATGATAGTTCTTTGGTTCATTATGTAATATACGTATCACTATTCACTTCTTCACGTAGCACACACACACGCACACACACACTCAGAGCCAAAAGTAGATTTGTGAAAAGTTTTCAAGATTTTCTTTTTGTGATATACTGTCTCCTTCGTTAGCTGTCTGTCTGTCTGTTTCTCATTTCTGTTTATCTGTCAGTTCTTTCGTCCCTCTTTCTCTCAAGTTCTAAACAGAAAATGAAAACCACTGTTTAGCAGTCCATAACAGTACCAAGGAAATCATGACTGAACCAAGGCCATTAATTTCCTTTTACGAATAACTGTAATAGTCATTACGTTTTCGGTGTATGTAGATAAGAGCCCAGATAACTCAGTGCAAACGTGATTTAGATCTCGTCTTTGAGGCGTTTATAATTTAAAATAGTTAGAAAAGCAGACCAGTATTTAAAGGTTATACATTTGCGAAAAAGCTGCAAGGTACACGAAGCCTTCGTTACGTCACAATGAAACAGCCATAGTTTCGGCACGGAGACGATACCAACATAGTCTAAGTCTCTCGACTGATAACATTGTGAAAGGAACAAGAAGACAGGCGATTCGGTGCTGTTGCTTCCTCAGGAGGGGGAGGGGTTTAGAGGGAGGGAGGGAGTGGATGCCTCAATTCATTAGGATTCAATTAGAAAATTTTAATTAATGGAAAGTTAAATGTTTCTCCCATATCAGTTATTAAGGCTGTAATTTTATATGTTTTCACGAGGGGGAAATATTTTTGTTCATTTCGCGGGCGCGCGCTCGTGCGAGAGAGAGAGAGAGAGAGAGAGAGAGAGAGAGAGAGACGAGAGAGCGAGAGAGAGAGAGTCTGCAACAAGTTATGTTTTGATGCTTTGTTTAGGTTTAGGTGACAAGTACTTGAAGGGGCCATAGTAAGGGTAACCAAGAAAATGATGATGCCAGTACCTTACTGATTTGTTAGTACTATGGCCGCTATCAAGATGGCTGACAATAAAACTGATAAAAACAACTCCATAAATAATGAAGAGACACTCGGGAGGAGATCCTTCCTCGTAGTTGTTGTAACATTGAGGTTCAGCCAGAAAGTCGCTTCTCGTTTTTTTAATAGTCTGTTCCAGACTCGCGCGCGGTATCCTCTCTCTCTCTCTCTCTCTCTCTCTCTCTCTCTCTCTCTCCCCCCCCCCCCCACACACACACACACACAGCCCTTAAGAAATCTGCTGCTGACAAAAGAAAAAATGACTGATAACCACAAAATATTTTATTACAAAGGGAAAAGTAATTGGACTTCTAATAATGATTGCAACCCCGGTGATTATGATGTTATCTGTGAAAAGGATAATAAAATGAATAATGCTGAAGAGAAGGTTCAGGAAGTATCCATATGTGCGGTGTGAGGGTTTGTTGTTGTTTTTGATTAAGCTGACCTTGTGTCAGCACGGGCTCTTGCTCACAGAGCAGCCCGTAACTCAAGATAGTGAGAATGTGGTATTGGTAGAATATGAGCCTTTATTTGGTGATAATGAATGAGATTGATGAGTGTGATGCTGGAAAGAAACATTTGATGGGTAAGGTTGTCCAACCTTTTTAAACCCTAAGGTGCCCTTCACTGGTAGGAGAAGTGCAGTGGTAGTGAGTGCTGGCAAGTCAGAGAGGCCAACAGATTGGAAGAGGGAAGGGTTTGAGTCTGAGGAAAAGATTGCTAACTAGTTAGCTTGTGAGGTCCGTAAGCATGTTCCTTATTCCATTCCTATTTCCAGTGGGTGGTTGTATGTGTTGTTTGATGTGTGAGGCTGAAGGATTGATGTGTATGAGGTGAGGGGTGGTGAAAAGAGTCAGAGTCGGTGCTTTGCTTTTGGATGTTGGGTGATGAAGGTTGATGTTGGCGAGTCTTTGTGTCAGTCTTGCATTGAGTGGGTAGTTTGTTGTTCTGTGTTTTATGGTTTGTATGTGAGTAGATAGAGATATTGGGAGGTGGAAGTTTGGAAGTTGTTTTGACTGATGACACTGTGTGTGTGATGCAGTCAGGACAGTGTCTTGCACCTACCTTAGTGGTGGGTAGGAGCATAGGAAGCCTGCAAGCTGTTGGGTGTTGGTCAGGATATGCCTTGTTATTTGAGTGACTGATTGGTCATTTCCTTCGTAACTTTGTCTTAGCTGTTGTGTTTCTGGGCAGTGTAATATATAGTGTTCCAGTGGTTCTTCTGTAATCGTTTCGCAGTATTGACATGGTTTGGGGTCGCCTTCTATTCTTTGCCATGTGCATTGGTATCCGAATCTTAGCCGATGTGTTATTACCGCTATTGCTTGTGCCATGTTCTTTGGTATGCTGTGTGGTTGCAGTTTTGTAGTGTCTACATACCATTTTGCAGTCTTGGAGCCTCCAAAGATGGCTCTCCTGATTTTGCTTTCTTCTTGTGTTTGGCAGTATGTTGCTGCTATGCTTTTTAGTTGGGTTAGTGAGTGGTTGATTTTGATGTTGACATTGTTTGTGTAGCCTGCTTTTTGCCAGGGAGTCTGCTTTTCTCATTTCCTTGTATTCCTACATGGCTCGGGATCCAGTTGAGAGTTATTTGTCTGTTCCTGTTTTGGTGGAGTTTTGCCAGTGCCCATATGCTTGTTAGGAGTTTAATGTTTTCTCTTGCTTTGCCTTTTGTGATGGCTTGTATTGCTCCAGTATGTATTGTAGTGTTCCCCAGTCTGTGTTGGGAGTCTTCCAGTGCTTTGGCGATGGCTACCAGTTCTGTCTGTAGTGTGGAGGTATAGTCAGAGAGCCTCCAGCTTCTTTTGAGTGTTGTTGAGTAGACTCCTGCTGCTGCCGCTGGGATGTTGAGGTCTACTGATCCATCTGCAAAATATATGTTTGTGGCTGTTGTCATTTGT
>NC_061105.1:22631008-22656008 GCF_015104395.2 Macrobrachium nipponense | reverse complement strand
CTATTAGTTTTCGACGTCTTTTCAAAACTGAAATATATTATTAAACTTTTCTCTACTTCGAAATTACTTCTATTCGGATTCTCATCGTCACCAGAAATGATGAAATTCTCGTCCAAATGCTTCCTCGTGAATTCTGAAATACTATGGACAGGAATTCTCCAAATTGCGAAAGCCCCATAAATTTGGGAAAAGAGCTCTGCAGATTCCACCAGAATTCTGAAACGCTCAACTTGTGCGTCAAATATTCAAAAAAAACCTTTTTGCCATTATAAATTTAGAAAACTAAAAATTTGGTCATTGTTATTTAATTTTAGAGCCTCCATTGTCTTAATGTCATCGTGAATTTTGAAAATGTTGCAGTAAGATTTTCATAATAAAATATATCGATTAATAATGTATTCTAAAACTACTAAGATTGAAATTAAAACATGAGTACTTACAAAGATTGAAATTTTTAAACATAGTTACTTACATAAATTTTATGTAAATCAGAATACCCGGATATTATTTCTACTCCAAAAGCATTAGAGATATATACATATAAATAAGGAAATTATTTATTGGTAAAAAGTTTGTAAATTGGTTTTAGGTTTCCTGTTACCAATATATTGCGATCTGATACATGTTCCTCTGTAGTGTGATATAGCTTCATTTGGGAAAGGAAAAGTCAGTGTGAGCCTTAATTCTAATATTTTTCTCTGTTATTCAGTATTGCTAATCAGTTTCCATACTTAACGATCACATACGATATGGCAAGAACAAATTGCACTATACGTACCATTGAATGTGTAGGTCATAAGCACTACAATATTAATGTTAATGGAGTGAGATGTCATCGAAGCACATCAGCTTTTATTTCGAGTCACACAAATATATCAAATGGAGCATCAGTCTATTTCCATCCAATACCAGGACGCAGTTACTCCAGATATGTCTTCAAGAACAACCACTCCATCAGATGAGCTTCCTTATACAAAGGAACCATAATGGTTTCTAACCCCCTCCCTCCCCCTCCCACTCCCCCAACGCTTTCATTATCGGTGGTGCTCTGTATCTCTTTACGCTTGATTGGGATACGAGCGCACGTACACGTCGATATGTATATGTGTATGTACGTGTGTACTATGTGTAAAGGCGGTGTAGTTATACGCTATCTAATGTTTGCTATGAATATAAATCAGGCTGTTATTTAACTTACAATTCCCCCGAATCTTTGGCAAAGGATATTCGGTATTAAAGATTGGCTACTGGGTTTATGAATATTAAACCATGATTTGGACACTGTATAGGATATGATGATATGATGTCCTTTGTTATGCTGCAGAGTGTAGGAATTAATAGAAATAATCTTGCATTAACTGGAGACATTTTACCTTTCAGGTAAGCTTGCAAAGATGGAAAGTACTACGAATGAGAAGGTTATTTGTGCAGAGAAATAAGGTAAGATAAGATGTAGAAATTTTTTCATTGTACCTTGAGGTCAGTTTCGTTGGGATAATCGCCTTGTGCTTTGACTGATAAGATTCTGTTCTCTCGTTTCGCGGGAAATTTTCACTTTGCGGCTTCATTATTTTCTTCTGGTGCGTCTTTGTCAACAGTTTACCGAAGGTAGGTATAAAATGTCAGAGAAAAATCGGTCCCTAAAACGATAGATTTTAAAAGAGAATTACTTCAAAAACTATAAGGCTGTTTTCAGTGCACCTCATGCGGTGCAATGTAGGCATTACTTACTTAGGGTTCTTTGCAGCTTTCCTTTGGCCCCTAGCTGCGACTGCTTTCATTCCTTTTAATGTACCTCCGTTCATATTCTCTTATTTCCATCTTACTGTCATCTCTTTCCTAACATTAGAGTCAATGTGCAACTTTGACGTTTTCCTCCTGTTACACCTTCCAGACCTTTTCACTGTCAATTTCCGTTTCAGAGCTGAATGGCTTTAGTTGTCCCAGTGCTAGGCATGTGTGCCTAAAATCTTAACTTTTAAGGCAGTTTACCAAATAAATTAAGTCTTGGCTTCAGTGCTCAGAGTCCACATATCTTTGCAGCCAAGCCTCGCCC
Organism: Macrobrachium nipponense; assembly: GCF_015104395.2. Classification (NCBI taxonomy): domain Eukaryota; kingdom Metazoa; phylum Arthropoda; class Malacostraca; order Decapoda; family Palaemonidae; genus Macrobrachium; species Macrobrachium nipponense. The sequence continues at coordinate 22,653,952 of NC_061105.1, read as the reverse complement.
ACTGCACGCTTGTGGTTTGCTAGCTCTCGAAGAGTGAATGACGTCACACTACTCAACAGTTCAAATGATTACCAGTAGGGATTTGACTCCGTTCGGTGATGTTGAGTTTCGTGCATAAATCATGATACCACAATTTGAGATCCCAGAGTTGTGAAGTATGCAACTCATATCTCCGACAAAAGATATATAAAGTTATATATCTTTATGAAGATCTTTGATCATTTTGTCTGTGCATTTGTTTACCATTTACAGCCTGAATACACGTGCATCTTGCTTTTTTTTGTTTTTTTTTTCCTTAGATTTTTGTTGCCTACAATTAGTTGAAATGAAGCATAGACTAATGCAGTCAGTTCCGATGTTAGGGTATTAATTAATCATAATCCTGCATGTCAAATGTTATATCATCGAGAGATTATGGATACACGTCAATTTCTTATATTTTGAGGAAATGACAGTTCATAGGCCTACTCGGTCAATTTCATAAAGAATCTTTGAGGCAAATGGGGACAGGGCATAGACCCCTACACAGCAAATTCTTATATTGAGCCAACAGGACATAGGCTACCCGTCAACTTCCCATGTTTGAGTTAATGACAGGACGTAGGCTTACTCGTCAAATTCGTATATTTTGAAGCAATGTCAAGACATAGGCCTACACACACACACACACACACACACACACACACACACACATATATATATATATATATATATATATATATTGTATTTAATATATATATATATAATATATATATATATATATATATATATATATATATATATATATATGTATGAGAGAGAGAGAGAGGGCATGGGCCTACACGTCAGTTTCTTATTGCAAATATTTTTTTACCTGCGTCTGTTGGAAATAGAGTAGCTTTTGATTAATATAGTAGTTTCAACTCCACGATATATAATGAATATGCATAAAGTGGAATGTACACGTATGAACAAGAGCACATATGCACATACATGCGTGGATGGCCATAGTAACTGTAACGCCACTTTACCACTTAACTGCAACGCCACTTATACCAGTAAAACTTGTGGATGTGTAGCCGATGGCGCACACACATCAATCTTTGGACTGTCTCAGCCATACACACAACTATCAAACTGCTCTCCATGTGAAAATTTTGCGGAGACGCTACAAACACCATAAAGAGCAAAGACAAAAACCAGGATAACCACAACAAGAACCACAATAAAAACGCTGAATATAAGATAGGCCTAAAAGCCAAACGTCATAAGTTGTGCCTGTTATTTCGAAAGGAGGTAATGTCCTTAAGAAAATTCTCAGCAATTTATATCCAATATAACTTTTATAGCCTATCGTACTGTAACTTTTTGTTAAACAAAAGTATATTCTAGTTCGTAGAGTGCAGTCACTGTTTGTCATTCCTCCGGATGTTTAAACGATTCCAATGAAATCGATTTTAAGACTTAAAATGTCGTAAAATTTCCTGAAATCAGTATGAAATACCATCTGCATAATTCTGAGAGTCTTTGTGTTTATACTTAGAGTGCGAAGTCGCTTCACAATATCAGACATTATTTACCATTGTCCAGTGATTCAAGTGCACCGATTCGAACGCACATTCCCTGTCACATCTGTATTCAGGTGAACATCATTTATGAAACACAACATTGCTGCAATACGTAACACTTCTGATTCATTCATATTTTCCTGTATTTTGACAATTTGATGGAGACGTGTATATTTTATTTCAGGGGGATAATGTAACGGGTTTCCTTTTGAATAATCAGCACAGCCTAGTTTAGTTCGGCAAAAAAGTAATTGCAAAATAAACGAAGATGAAAAGAACCACAGATTAACCATTTTTTTCGAAACTAGTATTTCCACCAATCAGCTTCAAGGAATGGTCGTGCCGTTAGCAGTAGGCGGGGCTTAGCTGCAAAGCGGCATGTGGTATATATTTGACTTTGGTAAGTGACATATCGGTCGATTACGAATGATAACAAAAAAACTTCATTATATGATTATTTTCTTAGATGAATATTTTAATTTTAAATTTTATCACAAATTGTACTTATCGTGGTATTTGATAAGCGACGAAATGGCCGAGGTGTAAGATTTTGAAAAAAAACCTCTGATTTGTATCCAAGCATCGTGTCGCAATGCTACACAAGCGCAGGTTGCAAATAGAGCCTCAGGATTCCGACAGTGTCCGATTTCATCCATTTCTGGAATCGGTCTTCGGTTCTGCGAGACGTTTGGGATACGATGTCTTTCTCTTAGGCTGCCCATTTGTTTTCTTTTGTTTCTGAATTAGTTTCCATTATTTCTTCTTCTTCTTCATCGTGTCCTTTTTCTTTATTATTATTATTATTATTATTATTGATTTTCGCTGAATATAATTAAAAACTTGCTAACATATCTATTGACCGCGTCGGGGTTCTGGGTGGGAGGGTGGTTAATGCCGTCAATGCACCTCACGTGGTGCACGGCAGGTATTAATTTATTTTTTTTATTTTTTTTATTTTTCGTACAAGTCGTATATTCGTTCCCAGTTGCGTCCATTTTATATCCTTTTTCTTGACCTCCATTCCTGCATCCTTTCTTCAGTTTCGCTCTCCGATTGGCTGAAAGTGCCCCAGTTCTAGCTCTGTGCCGAATTTTCCTAAATCAGTCAGTCAGTCATTCGACACATCTAGAGCTCTTTTGCACATCACTGTCTGTTGCCACCTAAGTTTGTTACCCAAACTCTCTCAATTAAGATTCCAGCTGTAAAGTGCCGTCGGTGATGGAGGAGGATATTTCAGCGCCTTTGGTAAGGGAAGTCTGAAGCTTAGCTGACTGTGGAATTAGATGGGGAGGGAGTCTACTGATTGGGAGAGATGCGATGGGAACATAGGGTGGAATTACAATGGGTAAATTACGGAGCAGCAGCCTTCCGAGGAGGTGGAAATGAAAGTGTGGTGTTTTCTCATGTGGGAAGGGCTCATTGCATTATTACTGCATTGTACCAATGTATGATTTTGAAGATACGAAATTTGTAATGTTATCATGAGGTCGGTCAGTAATTTTTTTTTCCAGCATATTCTTATTCTATATGGTTGTCTTCTAGCAGAGGCACTTTTTCTATTTTCTGTATTTTCTTCAGTTGTAGTTTTTGTTAAGCTTTATTTGGTTGTAACGCTTTTATGTGGTCGGTTTAGTGTCTTTGATGATGATGCCATGAGCCTTCCTAACAGGCATATTTGTCATACGAACAGTATGATGGTTTGATGTGCTGTTAATGAGTCTTCTATTTGTGCAGGCATATTTGTCATACGAACAGTGTGATGGTTTGATGTACTGTTAATGAGTCTTCTATTTGTGTATATGAACTGACTAATGTGGTGGAAGTTCTCTGCACAGGGATCATCCTTGCATCAGGAATGAAGGGACCACATGGGAATGGAATGGCCACTGATCTGTTCTCTCTCTTCCGCTCCCTGTTGTGCTCCATTTTTTCTAGAAGACCAAACCATCCCAAAGTACACTGACCCATTCGTTCGTATGCTCACCATTTCCCCTACGTGTCCACGCCATATATACTTCACAAATAGTTCGTATACATAGCTCTAACATTTTGTTTTTATTGCCATTTAACATGCACACCTCAATTCCAAAAAATATCGCACTAGCAACAATGATCTTAGAACTTTTGTTACCTAAGACTCCAACATGAGGAAAACCACTTTCCATTCGTTTCTTGGCAGAATCCAAGGCTTCAGGTATATTTATTTATTTTGTATTTATTTCTGCTCCTACATCTTTGCTTACCGTTGAGATTTGAAATGCTTAACCCACTCGTAGCTTTAAAACTTAAATGTCGGTGAATCTTTGTTTACCTTTTATTTAACTGAAACAAACATCCAAAGTCACTTCAGTGAAAGGAATTGACTTTCCAAGGAAGAAGCAATAAATCCTCCATTTCTTGCGACGAGACAAAGATTGCCAACGTTTCCCAGACGTTTGCCTGCATCATGTTTCCTCGGGTATTCAACCCGTGTCGGTGGTTTGTTTTCACCGAACCGCCTGGAGTCTCCTTGATTACTGTTATCTCATCCAAATGAAAGCCCTTTATGGCAGACAACGGCTCTGGGCCGCCAGTGAAAGCCTCTTCGAGGCACAAGATCCCCAGCGGTGCCATTTCCAAAGGGATTTCTAGGGAGGAAATGTCTTGATATCTCCACTTAGCCTGATAGCAGCAGCTTTGCCTTGTGTTTTTATTTATTTTGTGTATTTTTATATACAGTATTAAATTGTTTTTATTATTATTTAAAATTATGCATATTTTTATTTGTGGTAAGGAAGTAATTTTTTCGAGTATTTTCTTTATATGTAACACACATAAATCTTCTAATTGCTTAGCAGAGGACGAACCTTCAAGTGATAAATCCGAAGGCCCTAAACCTTTTAAGCAAGGAGCTTTGAACCTTGAACTTTTCAAGTGATAAAGCTCAGTGTCTAGAATCTGTCGGCCACAAATGCATGAAACTTGAACAATCAAATTGTAAGCTAAGGACCCAAATCCCCATGTTCAGAAACTATGGCCAGTGTACCTTATAAGTATAAACGCTGATTTGTAAACCTTTACGTTATAAGGTGTTTGCCCTTAAATCTGTAAATTATTAGTCTTGAAGCCTGAACATGCAAGTTATGAACCCATAGGCTTGAACCTTCGAATTTTAAAATTTTGGTCTTGAACCTTTTGTCATAATACATTGTGCCTGGATCCCTCTCATTATACAGACACGTGCCTGAGTTTTCAGATATGAAGTTCAGAGCCTTGAACTTCAGATTACAAAGCAAACAGCATGACCTCTTCCATGTATAGTTCAGGGCCTGGAACCATTCAAGTGAGGAAGATGTGAGCCTTTAAATGATAAATCCCTGAACTCTGAACCTCTCAATTTATGAAGCCTTGGCTCTGCAATGAAACCGAGGGCATGAACCTTTTGAGTAAAATAAAACTTATTTTTTAAAACTTATAAAACATGACATGTATCTTAGTCATAGTTTTAAGACTTGTACCTTATAAAACCTAGGATCTTGACCTTCAAGTCCCTTAATCTTGTGACCCAAACTTTCAGTTGATGAGCCTCTAGGCCATGACCTTTTATTTCATTGTCCTTGAACGTGCAGTTCATCAAACCATGAGCTCGGCCACCTCTAGCCATAAAGCTCTTCTTCTTGAACCATCAATTCAGAAATTCACGAGGTTGAACATAAAGTGAGAAGCCCTGTGCATTGTATTTTGAAGTAGTCCTGGGCCTTGAACTTCCAAACTTTAAAGCCTTGTGCCCTGAGGTTTCAGATAATAGAGCTCCATTCCTGGAATCCGGTGTCATGAACCACCTTCTCATAAAACCTTGTGTTTTCAATAATGTCAGGTATAGAGGTCTGTTCCTAGAACCTCTTAAGTCAGGACCCGAGTAGAGAACTGGGAACCTGTAAACTTTTAAAGGAAGTGAGCCTCTTTGGAATGGCTCGGATGGAAGCAACTCACTGAGGCAAAAGAACATGTTCTCTGCGGAACGTTGCATCATTATGTATTCCGACTGTGAGATGTGTATGGTGATGGAAAAGTAATGGCATGGGAATACTGTATTCTTTCATGTCCAGGTATTCCATTATTCTCACTTTCGCTGTGTCAGCCTTTGTGATTTTCTTCAAAATATCAAGCCTGATTTGTTCACATACGGGTTTCCTAAAGATTTTGTGGGTTCTGTAATGTCATGAATTCTAGGGAGCTTATGGCTTCTGTTATAAGAATTAGTTTCTTTAAGGAAGGAATGTTTTTATTATGTATATGGAGTCATAACACTAGGATTTTTTACGAGATTCTTTTTTTTTTTTTTTTTTTTTTTTTTTTTTTTTTTTTTTTTTTTTTTGTTTTTTTTTTTTTTTTTTTTTTTTTTTTTTTTTTTTTTGGGGAGTCAGTCGTAGTGGTTACGCTGATGTTAATGGGCTCAATGTTTGTTTACGATTGTGATTTCGTAAATGGAAATTAAGGTGAATACCGGGTTAGGACAAACAGGCTCTAATTTTCTTTTAAGGGAGACAATGAAATCATAGAGATTAGTTGTCTGAAGTGACAGCGATTGAATTAAGGTTATTTCTTTACTCTCAAGACAGTAATTTACCTGTTATTGCTGGGTAATTAAAATTTTCCTTTTCTCCTCTCTTCGTTTCACGCTTGGATTTAACTTTGTGTCAGAGGTTGAGACAAAGTTCAATGAAGCTGTGAGATCGCTCCTTAATTTTGATCATAAAAGGTATAAGATCACCCTCCCTCTGGTGTGTGTGTGTGTGCGTGCGTGTGGCATTGACTTCTTTGAAGCAGACTTTTTCATATTTTCCTACTTCTGTTTCAGTAATTCTTCAGTTCTTGTTAAGTATACAGATTCGTGGTGTGTTTTCCATTTATCACTAAGGTCCGTTTCGCCTTATCTCAGGATTTTTACTTTCAGTTCTCGGCTCCATTTTTACCGGCAGGATTGGATGGGGTGGGGGGGTTTGTTCATATTTCTTGGTTTATAATGTTTTTGGTTTATAATTTACAATGTGGTGGGTAGTTTTTTACATAATATTTCCATGAATATGTTATTTACATGGTAAAACTATGTTACAGTATTGGTTCTACATTCTACTTCTGTCTTGTATCCCTAATGAAATGATTGATTTCTTCGTGTGTGGTGTTCTGGCGTCGCTCCACTTGGGGTTGTTGACCTCGACCTTGGATCCCTCTTCTCGGTCGATCAGACGAAGGAAGCGAGTGTCAACCTTTTTCTGACACAAACAACCGAATTGAGAAACCGCTAATTGCTGACGTCATCTTGCGTTAAGGTGTCAAGTTAAACCCTGCCGATTCTCAGCGGTGGCTTTTGTAGGTATAAATAAAATACATTTTATTCATCCTTCGCGCAATTGAGATCTTAAGGAAGAAAACCACTAAATGAAAGCTGCAGATGACAGCCAATGTTGGATAAAACGAACGACGGGCAGGCGAAAGTGATGACCGGAACTTGGGAAGTCTCGCTTATATACTGCTTATGCAATCAAGGAATGTGCACATTTTAAACCAACTTTGTTCCATTTGCAAGAAAAAGTATCCGGATTATTTTTCTTCCAGTATCTAATGTCTATGAAGATGGTAGTACTCAATTAGCCTAGATTTTGAGAATGTAAACAATATCAAATGTCAATGGCGTAGGAGGACGATGTTCATATTCTTGTAATACAGTTCCAATATGATGAAAATACTTGCAATATACTGTAATTGGATAAAGCAGGCAAATACAACCTCTTTATTAAATCATCATATTATAATATAGTCGTACTGTTTGTTTGCAAATGATTGTGTTTCGGTGTGTGTGTGTATATATATATATATATATATATATATATATATATATATATATATATCTATATATATATATATATATATCAATAAGAGGCCGAGGCTAGCCCCATCATGTTGCAGGGTGAAAAAGGCAACAGCTCAATACATTGGGTTGCTTTATTGTTTCAAGTCTATGGTCTCATTTTCATGGCTAAAAAAAACATAAAAAACAAAAATACATAAATTACAAACTTGTCCAGCAAGATTAACATAAATTGTTGCATACAAATAAGCGCGAGAAAAAAATATTTATATAAAATTTAATGAAAATCAAATAACTAAAACACACACAATGTATTAAACACTAAGTAAAAATGTTTAAAAAAAAAAAAGAAAAAAAAAATTAAATATTTAAAACAAACCTTACAACCCGAGGTTCGGTTGCTGAAAGGCCTGCCAGAGCGAGAAGGAGTCGAGATAACCAAGGAAAGAAGATAAGAGTGGGCGGTCTAAGCAATGTATAATGGAACTGCTGTAATGTTGTTATTCAATGTTGGAACAAGGTGCTTAATGGCCAAGGATTCGAGTATAGGGAGTTGGTTTTCATTAAGGCTGGATAAAATTATCTTCAAATCATCGTAGTTGATTATGCATTTGCATATTTGTGCATGATTTCTTATATTTGAAAGCTCTGGACTAGAAAGCTTCATCCCTGTGCAGTGCGCTAACTAATGCCTATGAGTCACATCGTACTTTGAGCAGTCGGCGAGTGCTTCCAACGTAAGTCTGTTCGGTGCACGAACAGCAAGTATACAAGTAAACTAGGCCAGACCGCATCAAAGTAGGCAATTTTTCTTTGTGTCGAAAGAATCCGCCTATTGTTTTTGGATTCCTTATGAATGAATTTCACATCAACTGCTGGGAAATGTTTGTTCATTACCTTCCTCAAATGCGGTATAAAGAGGTATCATAAGTGTCTGGAAAACTAACATAATATTTTAATTTAGAAGCTAGATGTACTGGAGCTGGTGGCTGGAAGATTTTCTGTAGGGCCTTTCTGACATAACTAGAGAACAGGGCAGTTGGGTAACAATTGGTCCTAAAGAATTCCTGCAAGAAATTAATTTCATTATGAAACAAGCTCCAGTTTGAAGTCAAGGCTATAGCTCTCTGAATTCGGGTTGATAATGAATTAAGCTTAAAATTAAGGGAACAGGAACTATTCTCTCGTATGACCAAGGTATCGAGAAAATGCAATCTATTATTATTCTCTTCCTCAAATGTAAAATTTTATATTAGTGTGTGATGCGTTTGCATATTCCAAGAAAAGGTCGCAATGATGTTGGTCCCAAAAAAAGTAGGAATGTGTCGTCCACATATCTACGGTAAAATAGCGGCTTAAAAGAGGCAGGACAATTGTCCAGTAATTGCTGTTCAAACTTGAACATAAAAATATCTGCAAAGGTGCAGCTCAATAGGTTGCCCATGCCGACGCCGTCTACCTGAACGTAAACTTCATCCTTAAAAACGAAGGCTGTGTCCCGCACAGCCAATTCTAAAAGCTTCTTGAAATGCACTTTGCTAAAACCCTGGAAAACATCATCGTCATTCACAAAAATGGTTTCTAGTATAAAGTCAATGGTTTCATCAACGTGAACATTTGTAAAAAGCGATTCAAAGTCAAAGCTGGCCATGACGAGGTCAGAGTTTTGGCTGAGTATACTCTCTTTGAATTCTAAAGAGTTGTTTAGTTTATATTTGTTGTTAAAGCATTGGTCTAACGAAGGAACCAGGAATTTGGCTATTTTTAATTTGGCGTTGTATAGGAGGAGAGGATGGGTTTCATAGGGATGTTGTTCTTATGCACCTTAGGCAATCCGTACATAATACCAAAAGACGAACCAGTAACAAAGAGCTTCATAGGTAGTTTGACTTATTGCTTTCCTGTCTTTGAGCGATCTTAAAAATCTATTAATTCTATCTTCGTTTTTGAAGATTATTTTGTATTCTTTTTAGCCTATTTTATGGAATTTGTTGCTATCGGACAAGATATCTTTCATTTTTTTAAATATAGTCATTTTTATTTAAAATAACAGTGCCTTTACCTTTATCGGGTTTAGATAAGACAAGGTCTTCTCTTGTGCTTAGTTTTTTAAGGGTACTCGAATCATGCCTGTTGAATAAAGGGGTCCATCTAATTTCAAGTTTCTGAAAACTTTCATGGGCAAGAGAAGATAGTTATTTTTGGAAGTGTGATGAATTAGCGCTTAAGGATAAGTTTTTCATTTTGGAAAATAGAAGTTCGAAAGGCAAGAAGTGTTCAATGAAACCTGGCCTGTAATTTGGTAAGCAAAAGTCCAGTCCGAAGGACAACAAAAACTCTTCCCTTTTGGTTAAATTATAGCTAGAGTAGTTGAAGACCACCTTGTTATTATTACTGTTGAAGGTCGGTTTGGAAACACCTAGTTTATGAAGTTTGTTGTCTTGGGTTTTCAGCGTCCTATCAATAAAAAGGTTCACATCCTTAGTCAACAGCCATTTAAAAATCAGGAGATCAATTAAAGTGAGTCTGTTTTGATTAAAATTGTACAATGGTTGAATTTGCAATGCATGTTTATCAATCAATCTCTCCTTTGCACGCACTTCAATGGACAATAAAGTATTGGTACTGTCGTGGTAAAATTTTGTATCGTATAATGAACTTCTGTATAATTTGAATTTAACAAAATTGGGTACAACCTGGTTAATCTGATAATATTGGAGAAATTCCAAGTCCTGTTTATCTTTCCACCACTTCTTCATCGTCCCCTCCAATTTGCGGCATTTTTGTGGTAGTTGTCTGTCATATCTACGCTGTATTAGTTCTCTGAAGTGTGATATGCCGCTGGACCGAAGGCGGAACAGGAACAGCAGAGCGAACAGCAAGGGAAACATGTCGTATGGATAAGAAACTATGCAGAATCAATGTTGTTGTTGTCGGTCTTTCCTCTTCTTCCAGATTTTTTTTTTCTTTCATAATTGTTGGAGTTCCTTAATTCATTTCCCCAGCACCCTTTTACTTATTGGTTTTCCTTTTCCTTTTTTTTTTTTCTTTTTTTTTTGCGCCTCCTCCTTGTTGATAATCCCCCACTTTTGGGAGGGTGGGGGTAGGGGGGCGGGGGAGTGGCCTGTGTATCATTCTTAAAGTTGGTTTTCCCCTTATCTGCAGACTCCTTTACCTCGTAGCTGTTAGTTTCATCTGTTTGTTCCTTTTGGTGTAACAAAATCCTTCGTCTGTAAGTCTTCCCCTTCGGCCTTCTTATAGTCGTGTGTGTGTGTGTGTGTGTTTCTCTCTCTCTCTCTCTTCTCTCTCTTCTCTCTCTCTCTCTCTCTCTCCTACAGAATTCTCATAGCGTTAATTGTTCATTTTTATTTTAGTTATTGCTCTTATCTTATTGCCCTTTCTGCCTTGACGCTTTCTCGCTGGCCTGTCAATTTATCCTGGTGGCCCAGAAATGATTGCTGGAAATAGCTTTTGTACTTCCATAGTTTCTGAGTAGTTATTTACGTTCCATTTTTTCCCATAAACCTCGCCCTTTCCTTGTGTTCGTTGGCTTTCCGCCTTTCAAAGGCGTTTTTATATATTTTTTTAATCTGCCCTTCGCCTTCTCGTAATTTTTGGTATTACTTTTAAATAGCTCTTAGTCTTCTCTCGGCTTTCCAGCCCTTTATATTTTTGCCTCCTCAGTCTCATAGTTATGGATTTTATCTCTTTCAGTCTTCCGAAAATAGATTCAGTTTTTCCCTTCGGACTTCCTAGTGGTTGTGAGGTTCTTTCAGGCGCGTTTTTAGTGTGGGTAAGAAACCAAAGAAAATTACCAATGAAAGTATTTTATAAGAAGACAACTTTCTCATTCTGGTGAGGTTGAAACAAGATAAAAGCGAATTAAAAACCTGTGAAAAGGTAGTTTTATAAATTTTCCTTATCTTTCATAATTTACTAAAAGAAAGGGAAAACTGCGGCAAAAACGAGGGGAAGTTTGTTTTCTCCCCTCGGTGGACACACACACACACACACACACACACACACACACACACACACACACACCCCCCACTTAGTTGAATGATTCTGTGGACTGAAGGAATTAGGGGAATGGGGCCTTCCACCTGCCCGGAATTTCGATGGATATGGGGAAGGTTGTTATTGTTTCTTTTATTGTCTTGTGTTTTCCCTTATGTAATGTCACTGTTATCTGGTTTACTTGTTTGATTTGATCTTGTAATGTGCTTGTGATTGCATCCTTCTTTCACTGTATGAAATTGAATTGCCTGGTTGTGTTTTATATATTTATGATTTAGAGGCCGATGAGAAATCCTTCCTCAAGACCAACTGGTACCCAGTAAGGTATGAACGTAGGGAGAGCAAAGCCGTGGACCCAACTCTTGATTGATGGATGACAATAGATGAGAATCAGGGAACACAAAAGCGGGAAAAAATTTCAAAGCTTAGATGTTACCACGCTATCCAGAGATGACCAGTTTCCACAGCAGAATTAGTAACAGAATTCTGAGAATGGCTGGCCTGCCAGGTGTTACAAAGCTTGTTGAGAGGAAGAAATTTTTGTTTCCAATCTTCACTGATGACATGATACGGCTGTTTCTCTTCGTCGTCTATGGGATCAAATTTAAGCATAAATGTCACTTAATGGGATCCAATAACGCTTGAGCTTTTCATTCATCATTTAATAAGCTTGTATTTTACTGTGCTATGACATACACTCGTGAAATGTTGAACTCTTAGGTTTTTCTCCAGATGCTGCAAGACTTTGTTATTAGATTTTGAAAGCTGTTCTTGGTTAGTGATATTTCTACCATGACAGAATGGCAGAAGCTTACACAAATTAATGAGGGAAATGATGAGACATCCGGAACTTTAATCAGAATTCTTCGTATTAAAATGAGTAGGTCTTGGAAACCACTTTACCGGGGGACAGAGTGGTAGGTACAGGTATTTGATATCTCTTTGTATTATTATTATGATCATAAATGATGTACCCGAGCAGTGACAGAAAGTCAATTGTGTTATCGATACTGTCTAACCCCTGGGTGGGCAGCGGCAAGTCAAGTTGAGCAGTTGATTTCTCGTAGACCATCGTTATCTCACACACAAGATATGAACACGTGTTGAATAATAATGGATTTGTGTGAAGCTTTTAGAAATGTCGTTGAATTTATCATAGTTTAATCTTTATTGCTGTGTATCTCGCTGAAGCAAGAGGATACCATGCAGACGTGGGAAGGGGTTGGTTAATCTCAGGAAGATTGCTTGGAATTGAAGTGGAGAGAGAGAGAGAGAGAGAGAGAGAGAGCTTGCATAAATATTTACATTCCGAATTTGCTTTCAGATTCTTCCTGTATATTAAAAGTTTACCACTCCCTCACCAGCCTAACCCCCCGCTCTTCTCTCTCTCTCTCTCTCTCTCTCTCTCTCTCTCTCTCTCTCTCTCTCACACACACACACACACACACACACACACGCACACACACACACACACACACACACACACACCCTACTGCCTCCAGCTTATTTATTTATTTATTTTTTCTTCCATTCTGAAAACCGTTTCCTAAGAAAAGACCGAATAAGGAGCAAATATGAGAAGGGCCTCCATTGCCATAAAATTTCGAAATTCCTAAACCACCTTCAAATGGAATTTATTGTTTAGCTGGTTTTAATTTCCCTTCGTAACTCTTCCTCTCGATAATGGAAAGTAGGACCAAGCTTATCATACATTTCTTTTCCCATTAGGCTAAAAAATTGTCTGGGTGCCGTATTTTACTATTTTATATATATTTTTTTCCCAATAGTTTATGTGCATAGAATTGAAGGTGGGTTGATTTTGTGCTGACGCCAGTAGAGCTGTCGCATGTTACTCTTTGCAAAGTTTTCTTCAGGTGCCACGATGCCACAGTACCCAGCACCAGAGGTCTTTCAGCCCTTTAGTGTCTTCCTGTGAACGTTCATATCCGGAGATCTTCGGAAGACTGAAGCTACTCCATGGATGGTGCCATACCTCTTTAGAGGATGCAGCGATATTGAAACCCTTACTTTTCTCCAAGTAAAGGAAGCTCTTTCTTTCCGAGGTGCAGATCTATAGGACCTCCTTTGTCCCTCAAAATGGAAGCCGAATAAATCTCTTGGTGTAAGGGAGGTAATGCCATTATTAGTGCATCTCACGTGGTGTATTGTAGTCCTTACCGAAGGGGGTACTATGCATTGTAGTTCGCCCCCTTAGTTGCACCCACTTCTTTTGTCTTTTACTCTACCTCCATTCGTGCCTCCTCTCTTCCATCAGCCTCTCAGTTACCTCTTAGTGTAAACTTGAGATACATATACGTCATCTCATTTATTCTAGATCTAATAATTTTACTTTTAGATCCAATGACTTTTTTTTTTTAATGTTTATCCTGCTGTTCTAGGTATATACTTCATCTCATTTTATTTCTGAATCTCTTCATCTTGCGGTAACACCCAAGCACTTCGTCTCCTTTTATATCGGGATCTCATTCTTGTTCTCCGCCCACTCCAGCTCCCTCCTTCCAGTCTTAAAGACGGGACTGCTAGAAGTGTCCCATTGATTGGCTTATTTCCTAACTTACATAATTTATTCTTTCTTAAATTGCAAAGGCTACAGATAAATTTTTGAAACTCACTATTGCATTAGCTGTAATCAATTGAACGAACAAAATCCGTTTGAATCGATAGAAACACAATTGACAAAAGGAGGTTCCCTCTTTTGGCTTGGTAATTGTGTCACCATTCAGGTGGGTAAGGGGAGGGTACGCTGGGGTTGAATTAAGGTGGTATGGTTTGTAGCCCTTAAAGGTGTCCTGGTTCTTCCACGCCTTGTGCATTATCCGGTTAATCAGAAAGATCACAACTACTGCGCCTGGAAACGTGGAGTGAGCAAAGTGGAAAACCTTCCTTAGGTGTAAAGAAGGAAAGAAGTGATTGTAATAAAAAACAAGTAAAAATTGCGTCGAAGTTTCATCGGCGCAATTGAGTTTTCTGTATAGTGATGTATGGAAAACTCAGCTACGGCCCATGAAAACTCTCAGCCGGCCGTGGTGGCCTGTGTTATAGCGTTGCCAGACGCACGATCATGGCTAACTTTAACCTTAAATAAACTCAAATCTGTTGAGGCTACAGGGTTGTAATTTGATATGTTTGATGAATGCAAGGTGGATGATCTGCATTCCAATTTGCAGCCCACCCTCTAGCCTCAGTAGTTTTGTAAGATCTGGGGGCGGACAGACAAAGCCATCTCAATACTTTTCTTTTACAGGAAACTAAATATTGACTTAGGAATCAGTGAATAAATAGTAGTTTTCAGTCTGTTTCTAGTCCATTTTGTCTCTTTATGGGTCAGGCAGTGTCGTGAATATTTTAATATTTTTTCCATATCGTACTCTCTCTCTCTCTCTCTCTCTCTCTCTCTCTCTCTCTCTCTCTCTCTCTCTCTCTCACCGACACGTTCGCAGGAATGTTGTAGCTGTTCCTTTAGCGCTTATATGATTGTGCAGATGTGGTCGCTCCACACACATTATATATATATTATATATATATAGATATATATATATATATAGACATATATATATATATATATATATATATATATATATATATATATATATATATATATATATATATATATGACTGGTAAAAATGTTCTGTAACAACAGAATTCCATCTAATAAAAGGAGCCCATAAAAACAGCAAAATGTAGAGAGAAAAGTACTATATTCAGAGACTGCTGTCTCTCTCTTCAGGTATATGAATGAGAAAAGTTTACAGAAAAGCTGGTATTTATACCAAGAGATCCGTCCACTAGTAAGCCAATTTAGGTCACCCCGCTGATAATCTTACCTTTAAATCCTCTTTTAAGCTTAAGTTTTCATTCAACCCAACGCTTAAGAAGATTAAAGGAAGATTATCAGGGGGGGTGACTTAAATTGCTTACTTGTGGACGGATCTCTTGGTATAAATACCACCTTTTCTGTAAACTTTTCTCATTCATATACCTGAAGAGAGAGACAGCAGTCTCTGAAATATAGTACTTTTCTCTTACATTTTGGTGTTTTTATGGGCTCCTTTTATTATATATATATAATATATATATATATATATATATATATATATATATGTAATAATTTATATATATATATATCTATATATATATATAATATATAATATATATATATCATAGATATACTATATATATATATAGATATATATATATATATTGATTTATTTATTAGATATGAATAATATAATATTATATAGATCTACCTATTTATACATATATTATATGTGTGTGTGTGTAATGTATAAAAGGCCTACCATGTAAAACAAGGAACAAAGATGAGATATTAACAAATGATTGATGAAGGCCGTCTTCCAGAACAGCAGCGAAGGTTATAAGGAGTCAGACGATGAGCAGAAACTGAGCTCAGTCTCCAGCGAGGAGATGATTATCCTTCGCCCTGCTTCGGGATTTCATTAATTGGGTTGTCGTTCTGGCTAAATCTTCCCGCTGATTACCCCTTAATTAGTAACCCCAGCCGGGATAATTAATGATTAGGACACCAGATTAGATTTTTGGTGATTAGAGTGTCATTTCCTTTGACCTTAAAGCTGAGGATGGAAGGATTGTCTGTGGAATGATCCTTGCTGGGACAGGACTACTTAATAATTATGCAAGTTATTTCCAAGGTATAATGGAGTCGATATTAAAAGGTATTATTAGGTTAATATTTGTGAATAATAATAAAAGGGTATTCGTTTACATGTGACAAATGGATATGTAGTATATATACGTGTGTGATATATATATATATATAATAAGATATATATATATAGATATATAGATTATATATATATATATATTCCTATATATATATATATATTATATATATATAATATATATATATTATACTGATATATATATATATATATATATATATATATATATATATATATATATATATAAGTCATATCACATTTCCGTGATTCATATACATATATCGAGCTACAATGTCCTTTAATATCTAATTCACTCTACCTCGGAATTAATATATTTTCATATATGCTTACCGAAGGGGAATTTTTTCTCGATAATAGATTTGCCTGGACCAGGGCGCGAACCTATGGATCCTTTCAAACCCAGGAACGTCAGTGAAGCGTTACCATCGCGGTGGTGTAGTAGGTAACGCTTCACTGACGTTCCTGGGTTTGAAAGGATCCATAGGTTCGCGCCCTGGTCCAGGCAAATCTATTATCGAGAAAAAAAAAACTTCCCCTTCGGTTAAGCATATATGAAAACAAAATATATTAATTTCCGAGTTAGAGCGAATTAGATATTAAAGGACATTGTAGCTCGATATATATATATATATATATACACAGTATATATATATATATATATATATATATATATATATATATATATATATATTATATATATATATATATATATATATATATATCATATATACTAATATAGACATATACATTATACTGTTATGTGAGCTATTTTTTTTATCGAACTACGACATGTGTTATGTCCATTCGTTCTGCTGACAACGAAATTAACTTCCTTTTAAAGAGAGTAAATCTACGGAGCCAAGTCCAAGAAAAATATCGAGACGCCTATTATATGGAGCGAGAAAGTGGCTTCAAGGGCCTTGTCTATCACAGGTGTCAATATATGCGGTAGAAAACAAATCTCCTTGGGAATTCGTTTTATTAAAAAGAATGTTCTTGTATTTTACCACATGCCTTAAACAAACACTTAATGGGAAAGACTTCTTGTATATTTCATGGTAAATCGGAGTGATCAACTTCATAGGCATTCAACCTATCTGACCGAATAAAGGAATGTCCTTTTTAAATGAAACGCGATATATTTTGTCCAAACCTCGTTTTCTATGAATTAACAAATAGAAGACGGGAAGAGGTGAACGGTGATGTGTCAGTCCTCCCTAGACTACGAAATGGCCTTTTCCTCTCGTCTGGCACTCCAGCGAAGATCATTATCTACTCAGGCAGAGGAAGAAAGTTGGTTCTCCCCAAAGGGAATCAAAGAGATCTGTAAATAAAGAAAGATCTTTCAGCGACAGTGGAAAGGAAGAAGGAAAGGTCTCTGTAGAAGGAAACTGGTAAAGAAAAAGTAATTTCGTGTGAAGGATATGAAAGTCGAATAGAGAAAAGAATTGTGATGACTGTCCTTAGCACTTAAGTTTTTGTCGGAAGTATAGATATAATAGAATAGCTAAGTGATGACGAGGGCAACAGAATCAGGAAGAATGGGGTGAAGTGAGTCAATAGAATTGAAGAATTTGATCTCGGAACAGAGCAAACCCTTCTCAGAGGAAATCAGAAAAGGGAATGAAGTCATTTTCTGTTCTGGAAATAAAGAGGAAGATAAAACAGACATTTTGTGAAAGGAAAGAGGGACCATATTTCTTCCAAATATATTTAGGTGAAACTGATGAAACTTGGAAAAGAGAAAAGTTCACTCAATGGGAACAGAGGTTTGTCTATGAAAAAAAAAATTAGGCCGGATTTCTCCAAACTTTACATTTGCATTTATGATACGCTTAGGTAGTGGTCAGACAAGCGATGAAGAAGAGTTTTCGAAAATCTTTGGAAGGTCGGGATTCGGGGAAAAAATTGTTTCCGCAGAAACGGGATTTTTTATTTATTTATTTTTGTGAGATTAAATGCACTATTCTGTCTGATGAAGGTGACTCGAAAGCTTCCAACTGTACTTTAAGCCATGGGTCTTTGATTGTATTACAAGTCATGCAAACCAGTAGGAAGACTATTATTATTAATAATAATTTTGTTATTATTGATGTCCACTACTGTACAGCAAGTCGCATTGCACTTTTATGGAACAATATATTATTATTATTAATAATATAGCCATTAACACTTTTTTTATATTCCTCTCTGTAGCTTCCTTCGTATTTTCCAGCATTTCATGCCTCAGTCAAAGCCGTCTTAATGAATGTAAACCTATTGAATTATCTCTTAACATTTAAAAGACCCAGTTATTCCTTTTTGGGCTCCAACTTCCTTGTTGGGAAAAGGAAAAAGAGATTGTCTCAGTTAATCCAATGATGAAGAAGAGAAAAAGCGATAAGGAAGAGATGGGCTGTTAAGAGAACGGGGAAATGTGTGGAAGGAATGAACGAAGGATTGGGAATCTTTAAAGAATAAGTCAGAGCGGAGGTAATGGACAGACACTATCAGGGTTTGCTGTACAAGGTTGAATGGAGATAGAGATATATCATGCATTATTATTTTTCTCTGTAGACTGAATGTGTTTGCTTCCTTTACACACACACACACACACATACACACACATACACGTACAGACAAGCAGGAAACGAACAAGCTTTTAGCAGTCCATGAGAGTTTCTAGAGCCGATCAGCTAACGTCTGACTGGAACCAGAGACAACCTGGATGAAGATCGGAGGTAAAAATTTACTTAGTAGGTACTCTCAAGGATTTTTTTCTTCTTCTCTTAGGCATCCTGAGATGCATCGCCGTCGAAAATGGCACCGAATACCGACGAATTTATCGTAGTAATACAATGAATGTGATCCTCTCCCTACTTATGTTTATCGTGAAATTATACATATCCTCTCATTTTAAGTTTACTTAGCTATGCCCAGAGCAGGAACGCCGTCACTCCTAGAATATCTTTTGTAAAATAACGCTGTTATGTAAAGCTGACCATACCGCCTTTGTCTTGAAATTATTTTGTATTACTTGGTAAGTTTAGAGAAGGAAATGGAAAAACTTTTATCTCTATTCTTCTTTTGTAAAGGGAGATGCCCGTCTTTGACTCCAGATGAGGAACTTGTACGACTGACTGGGTCTGACGCGAAACACGAAAAGTGAGATGCCGAAATGTGTACCCTTATGTGCGCGCGCGAGGTGTGTGTGTGTGTGTGTATGTGTTAGTGTGTGCCTGCGTGAAGGATGAATATTGGTAAAGAAAGGAAGAAGGAAAGGGGTGCAGAAAGTGAAAGTTTTCCTATCATACTTTTTTAAACTTAGATTCCTAGTTTTCAGGAAAACAACAATATGCCCTTGATAGAGCATTAAGGGGGAATGAACCCTCCAATATCGGCTTATGGTCTTGAACCCACAGTTGGAAGAGAAAACTTTGGTGTCTCTGGTGATCTCGTGATGAAGAGGGAAATGGAGAAATGGCCGATAATTAACAGGTGCATGAGGGGAGACGAACATTTGAATAATGGGAAGCATTTAAAAGACTAGCTGCTGGGACATGTTTATCCAAGAGAGAGAGAGAGAGAGAGAAAGAGAGAGACCCTCGCTAGTGATGAAATCCAAATTCCATTCCCGCTTTCGACTTAACAGTTAGTTAATACCAGGTTGTTAGTAAGCTGTGGTTGGGGATACTCAGCTTGGATAAGGTCATATAAGGTCAGAAAAGTCATCCCAACCCAACTTGTGAGGACTGAGGAAGTGGCTATTTCATCCCCCCCTTCACCCCCCACCCCCCCCCCCCCCCCTTCTCGGAGGGGTGGTGTGTGATTACGTGATTCAGAAGGTGGCAACGCCGAAGGTCAATCCCATGAGCGTATGTTAATTCAATCTGGGAATTATATAACTTGGTGGTTTGTCGACTGTTGAAGGTCGCAGCCGAGTTGGGTTAGGTTGCTGCCTCATCACCCTTGAGGGGATAAGTGTATATGTATGATATCTATATCTATATATATATATATATATATATATATATATATATATATATACGAACATACACCAAAACTCCTCAGCAATTGCTGTCGGTATTCCCTTTATTATAAGAATATCTTTGCAGAGCTGTGAGGTGGCTTTGATGTCGAGGTTAATAGAAAGTTTGAAATACCTGGATTCGGAGTTTCTCTTATACGAGATTGATTCGGTAGCTGGGTGTGTGCGCTGTATAATAACATTTCTATACAGGGATTTAGGAGTAAATGACAAATTAACTTCAATTAAATCAGGCCAGTCAGTCAGAGACAGAGAGGGAGAGATCGACATTCAGACAGAGAGAATCCGTGAGGGCTGTAGATCAGGTCTCTCTCTTTTCTCTTAGATCATCTACTTTGTGGTTTTCTTGACAGCAGATTTTTTTCATGTGGGTCTTCCCGGAAATTTGATGTGACATATTTGCCTAAGTGTCTTTGTTCAAGAGTGAATCATGGAGTTTTTGTTAGACAATTTGGCCGAAGTAGATCATTTACGTTATTAAATAAGTTAAATTGGTTCAAAAGCGATGTTCGTAATGATTAGAATTGGCGAAGGAATTAATTTTTTAGCAGTTGTCGTACAGGCATATTCTAAAAGTAAATCATATGATATATCGTATAAAAGATTTTCTTAAAGGGAAGTATTCCACTTACCTCATACAATTACTACATTGGACCAAAACGAGTTTATTTCATTGGCCATAAAAAGGCTGAATTCGGAAAGAATCTTGAAGTACGTGGCATTTAAGGATATTTAGCTGAATACAAGGAGAAACCTATTAGGCACAATAGACTTTGAAGTGATACCATATTATGTGTTTCCATTATTACTGTTTCAAAATTTACCTTTTTTTTTTTTTTTTTTTTTGTTTTTTTTTTTTTTTTTTTTTTTTTATCACAAGGTCCCATGAATTTGCCTAACAAACTCCGGTAAATGTTTCCAATAAGTCTTATGAATCTTTTAGAGTAAACAGGAGAACGAATTTGTCTCCTTCACTCTTTGGGGAAAAGATTCCCTTGAGATAAACTGAGACATTTCCAGGTTAAGTGTGAAAGATGAAACAGAAAACTCGCTTCTGAGACAAAAGCCAGTTCTTTCAGAGATTAGACATAGTTATCTTTCTCTCTCTCTCTCTCTCTCTCTCTCTCTCTCTCTCTCTCTCTCTCTCTCTCGTGAATATTCATGGTAACATACACTAGTGTATTCTACCTATTATTTATTAATATTATTTTTTTAGTAAATACCCAGGGGCGCGCGCACACATATCGTGTATAGATTCGCTTTATGGATGTACAGTAGTAAATGTTCACTTGGGCAGGTCCAATGTTTTTCTACCAATGAAAAGAGTAAACTATTTTCTTTTATTTACTACATACTGTTTTGTCTTGTTTTTCATTCCGAAGGGCTGTTTTCGAGGATTTACTAGAATATTACATTTACTGTCATATGACATTTAGCCGTTCGTTGACTTTCACCCAACGTTGGGCATGGAAGGCTTTTGTGTTCAAGTGGTGTGATCTGAATTCCATTTTGCGCCGGTTTTTTATGATTTTTTCCACCAAAATATTCACCCGCCCGGGACTCAGAATTTTGTGATCAAATCTCTATGATTATTCCGCACTTTTTATGTTGCTGGATGCAGTGATCAGACACGACGCCATCAGACTCGCAAAGTGCAAGACGTAGTGAAATGGGGGCTTCAAGATTGATAACAAGATGTACCAACCAACAAAATAGAGAAGGATCCTCTTAGGTGCGTCCACACTAAAGCAAAACATGACCCGACACACAGGCAACTTACCTCATACATATCGCAGTCAGGTTGACAACAGGTCAAGGACATAAATGGAGTCTGAACCTTTTGTAAATGCAGGGTGTTATGAAGCACTGATCAAACTACCAGATATTCAACCTGTTTGTGATGTATGTCCGATGAGCTCCCTACTAGTTTTTATAACATGTTTTGCTGTAGTATTGACATACCATTAATGTTTAGGGTTAAACGTAACAGAAATCGTGAAGATCCAATGTTATGAAGCTAGGAAGCAAAAGTCACAATCCTGTTTAAAACGAAGAGTAACGTACCCCTGTTATTCTGTCATCGCTAAAGACTTTCTTAAGAGGATTATCGTTTGAGTGGAATGGCGGGGGAATCCTTCTCTGGAATCGGTTACTTTGTTCCTTCTTGTTGCTGTTCCTCTAAGGCTGCAATGTCGAGGGAAATGAGGCCTCGAATCGCCTTTCTCTGCTTTTGGTTATTGCTGGCTGTAGAATTGGTTTCTTAGGATTATTTGTTGTTGGTGAATTACCTTTGAAGATTACATTTGAGAGAGGAGTGTATATATATATATATCATATATATATATATATATATATATATATATATATATTGCATATATTTATAATGTGTGTGTAGCTATATTTATTATTTGACTCCTAAATATTTTCCGAAGTTATTTTGGATGTCTCTGAGATGACTTTAAGCCTCTTACCGAAACTCGACGATGAAGTAAAACTTGAAAGTTATTAGAAGGTGGAGAGCATTTACTCTCTCAACTTTTTCCCCTTGTGAATTTTCTCGTGGATTTTTAGACGACGTAATAGTTATGTTATTCATGGTTATTCATTTGTAATTTGCTGTGTTCTTCACACTAGATAATTGGAGAACTGTAATGGCATTTGTAAATCCTATACGAATACAAAGTAGAAAAAAGTATTGTTACTTACTTTCTCTAATAATACGTATAATGATTGCTCCATATACACAGCCTCATGCATGT
>NC_061105.1:22626008-22628508 GCF_015104395.2 Macrobrachium nipponense | reverse complement strand
ATTTAGTACGATAAATATTTTCTGTAGCTTTACAACTGTTTCAGTTCTGATTGCTCGGTTCTAACTTACTGTTGTCAGTGACCACTGACTTGCGACACCAGAGAACCCAGATCAGTTAGTTAACAAATGTCTTTCTTTGGAGGTCCTTGTGAGCAGCATCCTTAATCCAAGACTCGCCAGTGTTCAGTTCGGGACATTTTTATGAGTCTCCTCTGTTTCTTTTCCTTTCTTTTGTTTTCTTTTTGTCATACCGGTAATATCACCGTCACTTCAAATTTCTTAACCTTACATTGTATTTTTATGGAGGATTTTATACTTGAAGGCATCAGAGTTTTATGGTGTCACTTAATTTGATCTTAATTGTACCTCTTATAAACAGTTATTTCAGTTGTTAATCTAAATGTTGTTCCTTTTTTAATCATTCACTAGTATGAGTATTTTCCTTCTAATTTATAGTTTTTCTGTTTTTTGTCAGATTTTTTTTTCGAGAATTCATTTAATGAAATATAGTTTTTCGACATTTCAATCATCTCATATTCATGAGAGAGACTGAATATTGTCATTCATCCTCCGTATACAAGTATATACTCATTAACCCCTAGCTTTCAACGTCTTTTCATAAACTGTGAAATATTTATTATTAACTTTTCTCTGTTTCGAAATTATTTCCATTTGGATTCTCATCGTCACCAGAAATTATGAGATTCTCGTCCAAATGCTTCCTTATGGATTCTGGAATTTTATGGACGGGAATTCTCCTAAATTATGGAAGCCTCATAAATTTGGGAAAAGCCGCTTTGCACATCCCACCACAATTCTGAAACTCAATCTGCTTTGCAAATGTTATCATTTAAAATCTGAATCCTCAATATTCAAATTGTGCGTCGAATATTCAAAAAACCTTTTCGTTATAAATTTAGGAACAAAAAACTTATGTCACGTCGTTAATTTTAGTCTCCATTATTTTAATGCCATCGAACATTTTGAAACTAGGCATTAAGATTTTAATAAAAGGTATCGCTTATTTTTGTCTAAAACTACTAAGATCAGAATACCATTATATTAAATAACTAACAGTCTTCACTCCAAAAGAGTTGAAATCATTTATTGGTAAAAAGGTTGTAACTTGAGGTTACCTGTTACCAATATACATTTTAGGCCGATACATCTTCCTCTGTATAAGTATAGCTTCATTATGGAAAGGAAAAGTCAGTTTGATTCTTATGTTTAATATTTTCCTCAGGTATTCAGTATTACTAATCAGCTTCCACAGTCATTTAATGATCACCTACGATATGGCAAAACCAACTTGCACTGTCGGATTTATTCCTTCACAGTTTGTTTTAACAGTCGCCTGCCAATGCTTTCAGGCGGTCTGAAAGCTTTGTCCGCTTTAGTCAGGGCTTCAAAAGTAAACATGAAAAAGACACAGTTGTCAGTGATGAATTGGATATGAGCAAATATTCAGTCTCACTTGTACAGTAATGACTGTCAAATATTAACAATACTAATTAATGAATGTATGTAGGTCATAAGCACTACACTCTCGACGTGGTTCGGAAGTCACGTAAAGCCGTTGGTCCCGTTGCTGATTAACCACTCGTTCCATGCAACGTAAAAACACCATACAAACAAACAAAACAAACAAACATAAGCATTACAATATTAATGAATTGGATAACATCGAAGCACAGCAGCTTTTATTCCGAGTCACACAAATATATCAAATGGAGCATCCGTCTATTTCTTAAACCAGGACGCAGTTATATACTCCAGACATGTCTTTGTCTTTCAAGAACCACCACTCCGTCAGATGAGTTTTGCTCCCTCCCCCCTTTGCTTTCATATAATTATCGGTGGTTCTCTCTCTATATCTCTCACTACGCCTAATTGGGCGATATGTATATGTACGTGTGTATGTGTAAAAGCAGTGTAATTATTCGCTATTTAATTTTGATATGAATATACAAATGGCAATTATGTAGCTTACAATTCCCTCTTGGCAAAGGTGATTCAGTAGTAAAATTTACTACTGTGCATTTCAGGACCGTGTCTAATTGATTTTCGTCGATAAAATCTTACCAAAGCATCGGATATGGATAGTGTTTTGAAAATAGCTATTTGAAGCCACAGCCTAATTAGCTAAAATATGCAGTGATGTCTAATGTTGATAATGAAGGCACGTATCAGAGTAAATCAAGGAAATTTAAAGGGAAACTTAGCTAAATATAGCAGGCTCGCAGATAGAGCCTAGCAAAACGTCAATGCTGAAGGCCCTCCCACTCATTAATACTGTAGTATGACGTACTTTACTAGACACCCCGACCATATACTTTATGAATGAAGACTCAGATGTTAGTGGTAGTAGTGGTAACATTCCTATATGGAATTCGTACAATGTTTCACACACTCCAACTCCTAAGTAGAGTAAAATAAGGGAATGGGCATTATATGAGGTTGTTAATTGTGTAATACAGTTCTATGGCGCAGTTCACGTTTC
>NC_061105.1:22593508-22623508 GCF_015104395.2 Macrobrachium nipponense | reverse complement strand
TACTCGGTTATGTTCAAGTATTTGATAAGCCATAAGATGGTCGAGTTTTAATCAGTTTTGAAGAAAAGCCGATTTTCATTCCGGGCATCGTGTCACAGCGCTACAAGCGCAGGTTGGAAATATACTACTGGTAGATCCCACAGGATTCCGCCCTGTCCGATTTCATCCATTTCTGGAATTGGTCTTCGGTTCAACGAGATGTTTGGGTTACGATGTCTTTCTGTTATGCTGCCCTTTTGTTTCCTGTTCTGGTTCTGAATAAGTTTCCATTTCTTGCGATCTTTTCTTTTTATTATTACTATATTAATAACAGCAGTTGTTGGAAATTTTGTTGAATCTAGTAATAAGCCTGCAAATTTATCTGTAGAACCCATAGGAGGTTAAAGCCGTCAATGCCCCTCACGTGGTGCACTGTAGGTATTACCGCTTTTTTTTTTTTTTCCAATCGACACTCCGGCCCCTAGCTGCACACACTTGATAGCCTTTTACCTTCCCTCCATTCCTGTTTGCTTTCTTCAGTTTTGCTGTCCAACCACTCCGTAAGGCCGAAAGTGCCCTATGCCGAATTTTCCTAAATCAGTCAGTCAGTCATTCCTCACATCTATAGCTCTTTTGCACATCACTGTCTGTTGCCACCAAAGTTTGTTAGCCCAAACTCTCTCAATGAAGATTCCAGCTCTAAAGCACCGTCGGTGATGGAGGATGATATTTCAACTTAGCTGACTGCGGAATTACATGGGGAGGGAGTCTACTGATTGGGACTTTAGTTATGGCAACGTAGAGTGGAATTAAAGTGGGAAATTATGGAGCAGCAGCAACATTCAGAGGAGGTGGAAATGGAAGTGGGCTGTTTTCTCGCTGTGGGAAGGGTTCGTTGTATAAATGCTTTATGCCAATTTATGTTTGTGAAGAAACTAACATGTTATGGTTTTTATTTTCCTTTAGCATTTTCGCGTAAGATACGGTAGGGTTCTAGCAGAGGCACTTCGTTTTCTTTTATTATCAGTATTTGTTCAATAGTAGTTTTTACTCTTCTTTATTTGATTGCAGCGCTTTCGTCTGATCGGTTTAGTCGTGACTTAAGTAGTTGTTAATGTCATTAGCCTTCCTAACAGACATGCTTTTCATACAAGCAGTATTGTGGTTTGATGTGCTGTTGATGAGCCTTCTGTTTAGGTATATGAACTGACAAATGTGGTGGAAGTTTTCTGCACAAGAATCAACCTGACGTCACCAATGAAGGATCAAAATGAGAATGGCCACTGATCTGTTCTTTCTCTCTTCCCAACCTGTTGTGGTCCATTCTTTCCGTAAGACTCAACCCTCCCAAGCACATGACTCATTCGTTCTTCTTTCACGCTGTATATAATTCACAAACAATTCATAGACATAGCTCTAATATTTTGTTTCTATTGCCATTTAACCTGCACTCTTCACTTCCAAAGAATATCGTACTAGCAACAGTGATCTTCGAACTTTTGTTACCCAAGACTCCTACATAGGGAAAATATTTTCTTTATCATGAGATAAATGTTATCTTTATCATGAGGAAAATATTTTCTTCACTCGTTTCTATGACGAATCCAAGGCTTTAGGTATAGACTTCAGATGTGATTTTGACAATTACAAAACTGAGTGGGTGAGTTTGACATATGTAAAATATATATTCTATATACAATTATTTATTTATTTATTTATTCACCTAAATCTTTGTTTGTATCCTTGATATTTGAAATATATAACCGACTCACAGCTGTAAAACTTAGAAATCGGTGAACCTTTGTTTACCTTTTATTTAACTGAAATAAACATCCAAAATCATTTCAATAATAAAAAAAAAAAAAAGCAATAAAGCCTCCTTTCCTTGCGACGAGATAAAGATTGCCAACGTTTCCCAGACGTTTTCCTGCATCATGTTTCCTCTGGTATTAAACCCGTGTCGGTGGTTTGTTTTCACCGAACCGCCTGGAGTCTCCATGATTATTACTGTTATCTCATCCAATTGAAAGCCCTTTATGGTAGGCAACGGCACTGGGCCGCCAGTGAAAGCCTCTTCGAGGCACAAGATCCCCAGCGGTGCCATTTCCAAAGGGATTTTTGTGGAGGAAGCTTCTTGATATCTCCACTTAGCCTGATTTACTTTTGCGTATTTTTATATACAGTATGATATGGTTTTTATTTTTATTTATAATTTTATGCATATGCAAAAAAAATATAATTTGTCACTAATTATATTTTTTTTACGGTAAGTGTAGCTGAAAAGTGAGCAATTAATTTTTTTTATCTAGTTCACATGTATCAGTAGAATGAATATGCTTTATTTGTTCATAAGTTTGCCTTCAATTGCATACTCCTGATATATTGCTCAATGTTTTATTAAAATTTATTATCTTGTCATAAGGAAAGCTATTTATATTTTTCCCCCCCGTATGTAACACTCATAAATGTTCTAATTGCCAAGCATAGGACGAACCTTCAAGTGATAAATCCGAAGGCCTTGAACCTTTTAAGGAAAGGAGCTTCGAACCTTGAAAATTCAGATGGTAAAGACTCGTCTTGACTTTTCAAATGATTAAGCTCAGTGTCTAGAATGTGTCTGCCACTAATCCATGACACTTGAACCATCAAATTGTAAAGCGAAGGACCCAGAAACCTTTCATGTTCAGAAACTATGGCCAGTGTACTTTGTAGTAAAAATAAAAAGCTAATTCTTAAGCCTTTACGTTATAAAGTGTTTGCCCTTAAATCTCTAAATTATAAGGTCTTGAAGCCTGGCCATTCAAGTTATAAACCCATAGGCTTAAACCTTCAAATTTCAAAACTTTGGTCTAAAACCTTTGTCATAATAATATTCTTGGATCCTTCACATTATAAAGAGACATGCCTGAGTTTTCAAATATGAAGTCCAGAGCCTTGAAGTTCAAATTACGATGCAAAGAGCATGACGTCTTCCTTTTGTAGTTGAGGGCCTGGAACCATTCAAGTGAGGAAGATGTGAGCCTTTAAATGATAAATCCCTGGACTCTGAACCTCTCAGAGTTATGAAGCCTTGGCTCTGTAAAATATAACTTAGTCTTTAAACCTTTATAAAACCTGACATGCATCTTTATCATTCTTTTTAAAACTTTATTTCATCGATCCTACACTTCTTGTACCTTATAAAATTTGGGATCTGGGATTTTGACCTTCAAGTCCTTAATCTTGTGACCATGACTTTCAGTTGATGATCCTCTAGCCCTTAGGCCATTATTTCATTGTCCTTGAACGTTCAGTTTATTAAGCCATGAGTCCGGCCACCTTCAGTCATAAATTCATGAGCTTGAGCCTGGAATTAAAAACCCTGTGTATTGAAGTAGCCCTGGGCCTTGAACTTGCAAAATGTTAAACCATGTGCTAATCTCATCTTGGCCTAAGTTTTGTGCTACGGCACCCAGGTTACTTCATTCATACTCTGAATTACACATAAAACATGGCATTGCGTTGTGTATATTATAATATATAAATGATACAAACGCACTGTTAATTCAAATGGCAGATTCGCTATTCTTCGCCTGAATTGAGATTGAGTTTGGCATAAGCACAATCTCTACTTTGTAACGCTTCCCCTCGATGCTGACCCCTTGGCGTGGGTAAGGGGCTTAGGGACCAGCATCTTGGCCCATTTGGCTAGTAGGGATGCTTTCTCACTGGTCCTTGGGACCCAGCTGTTGGTCAAACAAAATTAGTCAGCCTTTTTTCCTCTTACTGTAAATTTTTCCTATTTTTCTACCTCCTCCTCCTCCTATTAGGTGGATTTTATGTAGATGACTTTTGGCTTGTTTCAGGATATGAATTGACTTGTGCTTTGGCTTTGATGGAAGGTGAGGATGGACGACACGCCACCTGACCTGTAGAACTTGAGTAACCGACATGGTCGAGTGAGGGGAAAGTTTCATGACAAACCCTGCCCTCAGTGCTGGGTCATGATCTCGACGGACATCATGACGCCTTAGCACTGAGGGTGGAGAGTATATCCGGGTAATACCCCTAAGGCAGCCCTCTAATTGTGGCTCTGTGGTGGGTATGCAGGTTACCCAGACGGGTTATATCTTACCGTTTTTATGGCAACCTCCCCTCCTTCCTTTATCTTCTGACCCTGGCATGGAAATGGACTTGGTAACGAACAATTTGAGTTCGAACATCTTTACGATGGAACCCTGTTCCTCTCCCGTTTTGGAAAGAAAGAATAATGCAAAATTGAATCCAATGAATTTAAATACTAGAGGAATAATAAAATAGTGGAGACTTCCTGGTATGTATGAATTAGTTTCATACAACAAACTCATAGTTCTTAGACTCGAAGATGATGTATTGGCAGAATATCAGTGTATTTAAAATAAGTAGAGATATCAATAATGTATGTAACTATGAGCGAAAAATTCGTCCACAGGATGATGGGACGTTATTAGTTGAAGTCTCCCACCTGAACAAAGTGAGAAATTGCGTACGATGAATTGCCTAGGATGAATTGCTCCTGAATTGCTTTTATTGGACACGGAAGAAATTCAGTAGGAATTAGAAGAACAGTGTGGCAAAGGTGGTCAGGATGAGAAATGAGGTTGGCAATCAGATTGTTCCCCTGGCGACGCTGATTCTCACATTTAAAAATCATAATTTGCTAATGAGATGTTACAACTGTCAGATGTTTGGTCATTTGATCCAGAAATGTAGAAAGAAAATAAATGAAGAACCTGCTTTATGTTGTAATTGTGGCAAAGAAGCACATTGACCATGCAACGAGCCACCGTCTTGTATCAGTTGTGGAGAAAGTCATCCTGCATCCTCAAAAAGTTGCGTGAAATTTATTCTGGCGAAGGAAGTGCAAACGGTTAAAGTTATGGAAAAGCTTTCTTTTAAAGAAGCCAGAAAAAACGGTACTCGAACTCCAAATAAGATCGGAAGTTACATTTTCCTCAGTAATTAAGAAACCACAGCCCAGCGTGCTCATGCAGTGCAACAGCAATCATCTGCTGCAGTCACAAAGTCAAACGAGACTGAGACAGCATGTAGAGAAAAATATGGTGATGATAATCCAAAAGAATTGGATCTAAAAGAGGGATGTTCTTTTAAATATCACTCCAGCAAATAACAATAAAGGTTCTGAAATCACGCACAGCAAAGATATCAAAAGGAATACAGTCGACTACGTCTAATGGAATTCAGCCCAAATCAGATCAGAGAAAACCAGAAAAAAGAAAAGATAAAAGTGGAAATGATAGTAATAAACCTTCCTCTCAGAAATCAATTGTTTTCGAGATTAATATCCCCAGGGTGAAGCGTGTGAAAGATAATAATTTCCATCAGTAATGGATCTCAGGCTTTCAATATTGCAGTGGAGCTGTCAAGGGATGCACGCCAAATATGATTCTCTAAAGATTGTAGTAAAAAGATTCTCCAGTATGCACTGGCCTGGAGGAAACTATTCTTGGACAAAATATCATATGTCCTAAAGAATATATATTTTATCATTCTGATTTTGATGACCAAGAAGGGATTCATGGTGGAAGTGTTATGTTAATTTGGCGAGATACAGCTCACATAAAATATCCACTGCAAACAGACAAGTGGTTGCTGTTCAGATTTTTCTCAAAAAGAAATATACTCGAGAATTAGAAGGATTAATAAATCAGCTTCCAAGGCCTTTTCTTGTTGGTGATTTTAATAGAAGATACCCCTTCTGGGGTGATGTAATTTCCAATTCTAGAGGAAATAATATTTATCCTTTTATTGAAGACTAAGAGCTTGCGATTCTTAATTCTGGAGAACCAACACGTTTTCATGTTCAAACTGGGACTTTTTCTGTGAATATATCTTGATTTTTCTTGGAGTCCAGTGAATGAAGGATTAGGGAGTGATCATTTTCTGGTCTTTATTAATGTAGTAGATGAAATTGCTACAGTAAGATCACCTCGTTGGATATGAGATAAAGCCAACTGGGCATTATTCAAAATCCTAATTTTGTTACCAATGAATATCGACGATTTCCAGTCACTTGATGATGCCCTGGATTTCCTTTGTAAACTAATTATTGATGCTGCCCAGAAGACAATTCCTCGTACAACTCTCAAATTTAAAAGTAAGCCTGTTCCTTGGTGGAATCTTTATTGTCAAATAGCTCGTAAAGCAATGCGAGCAGCTTTTACACGCTATTGCTGAAATAGATGTTCATATTATTTAATCTTATTTAAAAAGGCACCAGCCAGATTCCAATGCCTAGTAAGAAAGGCCAATATTCATGGGTAGAGTTATTAGTAAATGAAACATGGTTGCCAATCTGGAGGCTGTCAGTGAGATTTTTGCTGACCATTTTGCTAATATTTCATCTAAAAACCCAAGTTCACCATATTTTGAAGAGCATATTCTAAAGGAAAATAAAATGATCGATTTTGCCTCCATGCGAAGTGAATCGTATAACCAGCCATTTACCTTTCAGAAATTTTTATCTACCTAGTCATCATGTAATGAACCTGTTCCTGATGCACATGACATAAGCTATTCAATGAAATAAAATTTGCCAGTGGGAACACAAAAGTTTTTGCTCAGTATCATCAATAAAATAAGGAAAGAAAATGCATTTCCATCTGGGTGGGACATAGCTATATTATTTGCTTTTTTGAAGCCACAGAAGGATGGTAGTATTCCCACTAGTTATCGTCCCCTATTGCTCTTAACTTCATGCGTGTGTAATTTGATGGAAAAACGGTCAATGTGCGACTTGTAGGGATCTTAGAAATGAAGGGCCTTATAACTCCAGCCCGAAGTGCGCTCTTGTACTGACATCTTAGCTCATCTGAAAAATTCAATTTGCCAGGCTTTCATCTTAGGAAAACATCATGTATCAGGTTTCAATGACCTGGAAGAAGCTTATGATACAACCTGGAGATATGGTATTTTGGAGATCATCATTATGAATTCCTAGGAGAATTACCTTTGTTCATCCAAGCTTTCCTAAAAAAATCAAAGGTCCAGGGTTAAAGTTGGAAGCTCATTTTCATTAAAGGTATGCATCCTGGTCCTGACTTCTACATACATGATCAGAGGATATCATGTAAGGAAGAGAGACGTTTTTTAGGATTACTGTTTGACAAAAGATCTCAAAGTTGTGTGTATGCAAGCTCTGGGGAGGAGATAGGAATCACTTACAAAGCCATAGTGGCATCGAAATTAGCATATGGTTGTGAGGTATATTCTTCAGCCTCTAAGTGCGCTGAGATGATGCGCATCTCCTCAAAACATTTGGTGGACCATGATTGGTTCAGTCTTGGTTTATACAGATGGATCCAAGTCTGACGCAGGCATTAACTATGGAGTTGTATTTCCCAATTTTAATACGAGTGGAAGGCTGCAAGATCAGTCATCCATTTTTACAGCAGTGTTATGGAATCCTAACTGCCCATAAAGGGATTGCCTGTCACTCTTGAGAACACTTTGTTTTATGTTGTGATTCACTGAGTGTCTTGCAAACTAAATGTTAATTTAAATGAATACCTGGTTAGTCCAAACGGGCTCTATTTTTCTTAAAAGGGAGATAATCAAATAATAAGTGATTAGTGGTCAGAAGTATCAATGATTGAATTAGGATCGTACATTTACTTTGAAGATGGTAATTGCTTGTTACTTTATGGTAATCAAGATTTGGGATTTGTCTCATTTCTTTTTTTAACTCCCTGCCTTTAAATTTAACATTCTGTCAGAAGTTGAGGCAAAGTTAAATTAAGCTGTGAGATTGTTGCCTAACTTTGATGATAAAAAGATATCAGAGCAACCCCCCCCCCCCACCTACTCTCTCTCTCTCTCTCTCTCTCCTCTCTCTCTCTCTCTCTCTCTCTCTCACACACACACACTTTACAACACCTCCCAGAAAATTTATGACCTTAATTAACACATGCGTTGCTCCGAGAATTTGAAAAAAAATTTTCTTTCTTTTTTTATGATAATTTTGGATGTGATGGCGTGATTTATAAGGTTTATGCACATAGATGAATATATACCTTTGATTAAGACATAGACATTTAAGAAACGGAACAGGTGAACACTTCCTTCCGGTCCACTCTCACAGTCCAGCGTTTTCACGGATCCACCGCGAGACTCGAGCAGGTGAGAGCTACCGAGGAGTTCAGTAATTAGGGATTGACTCATTTCATCACCAAACTACCGTTGCTCAGTTTACCGAAGTCATCGTTCCACATCTGGATATTCCACATCGGTCTTGTCACCCGATCGCTGTCCAGTGATCGGGTCTGAAGTGACGTCTTTCGGAATATATGGGTTTTTCAGTGGTATGCTTAATTGTAATTGTGTGAAAATCTCTCTCCCCTCTCTCTTCCCTCTCTCCTCCTCTCTCTCTTCTTCTCCTCTCTCCTCTCTCTCTCTCTAGTCTCTCTCTCTCTCTCTCTCTCTCAAACCGTTTTAGTATTTGTTACTTCATTCTTCAGTAATATAGTGATAAATAAAGAAAGCGAAAGCGGACCTCCTCTTTCCTTGGAATGTCAGACAAGTTATTGCTATCAAGGGATCACAAGATGAAACTTTGTGACCATAAAATATTGCCTTATGAATTCTTCTTTTGAGAAATCTCCCAGGAAGGCTTCTCTCCCACATCCATCACTCTGCAGCCTGTGCAAACGTCCCTCCTTGTCCCTCCCGGGGCAATGTTTTGGTGTCGCCAGCTGACCTGGATGCCGTTGCAGTAAACATTGATCATTAGGGAGAGTAAACTTTGTCGATTGCGCGATAAAGCTGTAACTATTTGATTTTGTTGGGAGTAGGAGCCACAAATGGAATTTGGTAAAGGAAAAGAGGCACAGACAGTGACTGAACCAAATATGTGGACTTAGCAAAAGAGAAATGAAATGGTTTCTTTATTATTGTTACAATGACAGATTTCTTAAGATAAATATACATTTTCTTGTCGCGAATTACATTGCAGCTTATAACCGCCCGAGTTCTAGACAATTCTGCAGGTAAAGGTAACGTATTTCTTCCAGTATCTGGGGAAGCACTTCACATAATGTTATTCATTCCCATTTTCTGAAAAAAGAAATACGCAAGCATTAGTAATCAATTCGTGTCAGGCTACTGGACATAGACGTCATTTTACTGGGGTTAGCTTTGGGATGAAAGGATTCGCTTAATCCGGCCAAACAAATTACTCCCCAATTTGTCAGGCTTGTTGAATTGTTTGCTCCTATGTCTTCTGATTAGAGATCAGGGTTATATTTGGTTAAAGTCTTTGTTAGTTTTACATGGTGTAAAAGTTTGAGGATTCTCTGTAGTCTCATTATTGTCATTTTTTATATATTCACAATGTGTACTTTGTTGTGTATAATTAATAATAATAGTAGTAGAAGTAGTAGTAGTAGTAGTAGTAGTAGTAGTAGTAGTAAGTTGTGTAGATAGAATAGACTTCAAAAAAGTGTAGTTCATGTGATTGCTGCATTCAAGTTGTTAAGTTTTCTTTCAGACTTAAACAAATTGAATGCAGTTGACCGACAACATTCCCCCTGTTCTTCTCCATCTTTTGTTGTTTCCTTTTTCTTCGTGCCCTAATTCTCCTTTCCTTGTTTGCCACGATGGTTATTCTTTTGTTCCCTGTCTCTTGGTACAGCGGCCGCCTGACACCCAGTGTGGATTCGCCTTCGGATTTGTATTCTTTCTGGTCGCTTTCATATTTAGTGTAAGGGATTGGATACTACTGCCTTTTCGACAGATGCTTATGTATTGTCTGCTTTAAGGCTGGGATTTTTATAAATTATTTTTACTGTGTATGTGTTGATTCTTGTTAAACATATCTTTTTCTAATTATATTAAAATCGATATTATTCAAAATGCGACCATATTTGGAAGAACAGAACGTTACAACCCCAAGTGCCCCAATAGCAAAAGCTGCCCTGTACGGTTGAAAGAAATATGGAAGTAAGAACAGACGCCATAAGACAAATAACAAAGACAAACAAATGAGAAAACTCTTGAGTAGTGAAAAGGAACTCTTATGAGGCTGATAAACGTAGGAGGCGTTTGCAACTAATTTGAACTTCTGAAGTTTCTCTGGTTTAACAATATGGAAGGAAGATCATCCCACAAAGGGTCATAGCTGGAACAAATCTTCCAGGAAACTGCATTTCATGGACGCCTTTCAGAGGAAAGGCAAGGAATTACCGGAAATCTTCAGAATTGAGTTCCAGGAGATAATTCCAAGAAACAGCCTTCTGTTCTTCAGCTTCATTCCTCAGCCATCATCGCTGGCTACATCTCCGGTGAGAAGCACTTGCGTAAGAATTTTCATGTTGTCATTGATCCTCGAAACTGCAATTACTGTATTCTTTCCTACGAGATGGAGTTTGATTCATTTGTTTTCATAAGGGTAGGGTTCGATTGAATGATGAGAAACGATATACTGTAAGTAAGAAGTAAATTAAAGCGTCTCTTACAATGAACAAACAAGCGGGAGAGAAAGAGGACGTCATCATGGATATCTTGAAATACACTTACAGAGAGATTAGATGGAAGACCTGAAGAGAGAGAGAGAGAGAGAGAGAGAGAGAGAGAGAGAGAGAGAGAGGCATTCTAGACCCAAAGAGAACTAGGATGAGTGTGTCCTTCAACATAGAACGGCGGTTTGATGATATATATATATATATATATATATATATATATATATATATATATATATATATATATAAAAACTGAGTATCGGAACAACACTTTCCATTATTTTTCAGAGTCACGTTGCAGCAATGCCTATCATAACCTATCATAAGTTGTGGCTAATGTCTTCACACGTAATAGAAATTGTGTAGTTGTAATGCCGATGAGTTCATTCCGTCTGTTTCTTTCAGTCAACCAAACCTCAGTTATTAGATTTGTCAGTCATGACTTTTTTTCCAAAATAATTCCGCGGTTTTTTATTTTCCAAAATAATTCCGCGGTTTCTTCCCTATTCCTGCCCCTCGACACAACCCAACCATTAATCAAGGAACAGAGCTCCAGTTCCCTCTCAGTTGTTTGCATTTTTTGTCCTGTTTTTTCCACCGTCTTCTGTTCTGTTGCAGTAAGAATTTATTCCTGAGGAACACCACTTCTGATGTCAGTCGACTCGATTTTTGTATTAAGTTTATCAAGTCTTGTGAACTCTCCAAACCGTTTAATTCTCTCTCTCTCTCTCTCTCTCTCTCCATCTCTCTCTCTCTCTCTCTCATCTCTCTCTCTCTCTCACTGAAGAGATATTTAGATATGCTGGTATACCCTTCGTAT
This sequence comes from Macrobrachium nipponense, assembly GCF_015104395.2. Lineage (NCBI taxonomy): Eukaryota > Metazoa > Arthropoda > Malacostraca > Decapoda > Palaemonidae > Macrobrachium > Macrobrachium nipponense. The sequence goes on along the minus strand of NC_061105.1, from coordinate 22,612,216 downwards.
AAGCATATTATTATTATTATTATTATTATTATTATTATTATTATTATTATTATTATTATTATTATTATTATTATTGGAATGAAGTAGAACAGAATGGCAGCATAATTCGAATTGTTTTATAATATGGAGATTCAGTATAGCAATAATTCGAATTATGTAGCCATTTTGTTCAACAGATTATTTATTATTATTATTATTATTATTTATTTATTTATTATTATTATTATTATTATTAATTATTATTATTGATAACAAATGTCTTTGTTTTAATAAGTTTCGTTGTACAGTCTTACATATCTGTAGGGCTGATGCCTTTGTATAATAAGGCGCCCTGTGAGATTATTTAGACCTTCGATAATTTACGCTAGGGTCGGTTTGTTATGACTCCATCCTCATTGGAGTGTCTTGTATTTCGATGATAATTTCTAAGTCAGTATCTTCTTTCTGATGCGAGTTTCTAGTTGAAACACAGAGTACAAAAATTTCTGTATTCTCGAAGTCTACATGATGAAGATCAGATAAAATTGGACAGGTCTGCCAATGATGCTGGCTAATTCAAGTCTGACTACAATCTGGTTTACAAATCATAAAGTGAGCAGACAGTAGCTCGAACATACGAACATACACACAGATAACATAGATTACAAGTCATGTAGGCCGTTTGGGTTATAGGTCACTGTGGTTGTCTCAAGCAGGAAGCTTTGACAACCGTTTACAAAACAGTAGATTTGATGACCACAGATGATGGCAAACTAGACACTGACTGATACACACATCATCTTAGCCTACTTTATCTTATCTGGTCTGATCACATTCCTTCAAGCAAACTGATTGACCTCTTGGGTCAATGGTTTTAATTAATCATAGTTTAGTTTTTATATATGGAATAACATTCCATATTTTTATATTATGTAACACTTACATAAATGCTCGGTCGGCTACAAAACCAAACACTGAACATTACTCAAGCTTGACTTGCATTTGACTTATAGGAGTGTGATACAGACACTATGGTAAATATATAGATATATAGAAAATCATATATATAGAAAATACTTATAAGTAAAAAAAATTCATGGCTTACACAAATGCAGATTCATGTGATAAGATATAAGATATATGCGTCTGATAATATTCGTAAATAATAATGATCACGTGATATATAATGATTCAGTTTTACACTTCAACTCATGAAGATACATATGCTACAGGAAATACTAATGTACTCCTGCTAATTGCATAACATAAAGGTTTACATGATAAAAATCATGTTTTAACTGGTAAAAATCTTATATGAAGTGATAAAAATCATATATTTACTGATATATGATCTGATATATTAACTAATATACTAACTGATATATTAACTGATATACTAACTGATATATTAACTCATATAGTAACTGCAGTTATTGGTAAGATACAAGGTAACAGATTGAATATAGGCTACCTGATTTATTTATACATATATATACTGATTCATATAATTATGATCAATATATGTGCACTTACTACAAATGATTAACATAAATGACTAATCTAAGTGATTAATCTAGGTGCACTCTAAATAGATTCCTAGTATGTACACACACAGATATATATTGATTCATTGATTAACTTCTATATTCTTCAAATAAGCATGCTTAGATATATAATGATTGTGATACTATACGGATTCTGTTATTTACTGATACTTTAGCTATGATACTTATATAGATATTGATCCTTTACTGATACTTTATATATGGAATACATAGCCAAGGATATACCCACTGCACATTTAACTAGCGTTTCGAACAACTTTTCGCCCATTACACAGTTCCAGACAATCTCCTAGAGCCAAATGAAATGGCCAATTCCAAATGGTTAAAAACACACACACACACACACCACACACACATATATATATATATATATATATATATATATTATATATATATATATATATGTGTGTGTGTGTGTGTGTGTGTGTGTGTGTGTGTATGCTTTACATATTCGTCTGTATATATATTGTGTATGTGTGTGTGTGTGTTTGCGCCCGCGCGCGATTGCCTTTACTCCTCAATACAAAAACCAAGCCTCACAGATTATCCCAAGAATTAGTTATCTTCTTAAATTCCCGAAGTTTCGTACAACAACTTTCGCCCATTTTATTTCCGGCTGAAGTTCCTTTCTTTTGTTTTTTCGAGAGTTTTTTGAACGAATCTTCGACGTCCAAAGAAACTGGAAGGGTGGCGGGAAGTTGCCACAGAGAAGGTTTGTTTTCTTGAATGGTGTTTAATCCTGGAACTATGTTTAATGTAATTGTTACTCTAGGTTTCAAGCTCGGCAAGTCGTTTGTTCAAGGGACTGAAGAAATAGTGTATACAAATTTCATGCTAACTGTTTCTAAATATTGTCAGCCGTTGTTTGTGGAGATTCTTTACGGGCGTCCCTTCATGGAATTACCAAGTCACGCTTCATTGCGGCCACTGATTGCCTGTCGAGGGTGATAAGGTAAACAGGATATTATATCGTTAATAAGTAATAGGAAGTTGCTGGAAATGAAGGATTGTTGATGTGCTTCTTTAATTAATTAAGGGAACTGAATTCAAAACTGGATTCGATGATGATTCCGGTGACCTGTGATGACTTGAGGGAGGTCAGCCAGTAATGTGAAAGTGATGATGTGGATCGTGAAAGTGATAAGATGGCGATATATAGAGATGGTGATGGGAATGTGATTATGATTGAAAATGTAGGAGGCCATGGAACACCCGGCATTCCACCACAGCCGTGATTCATTGTACGGAGAGACGAGGAATCCCTGGATTCACGTGTTCGAGGTCTGGAGCATTTTTTGCACAGCCTTCCTATCAATTTCCCTCCCTGTGACCTTCTGCCCCAATCTATATCCTCCTCCTCCTCCAGGATACAAGTCGGTGCCATCTCCTCTTTTTATTTCCTTTTTTACCCTTTATGTTTCTTCCTCCTTCCTTTAGATCTGGGTCAAAAGGGATCTAAGTTGTCGTCCCGACAACCAAAGTAGAGGGAAATAAAATCGAATGTAAGTTAAGTAGAATGGAAGTGCGATTTCAAACAAATAATAATAATAATAATAATAACACACGAGGGAGAGGAGTTCAAAGTCCCCTTCGGTATAACGTAATGAGTAATGGCATTACTGCCTGTGTTCATCTGATCAAAGCTGCAAGGCGAACATGAGGTCTTCTTGCTGCTGTTCCGCTCTCCTGAGGAACAGCATCAGGAACAGCGTCAGCTGTCAACTGGGCAGGTGTTGTTCACTTCGCATGAAAGTCCATCTCTCTATTACGGGCTGCTCTGTGAGCAAGAGCCCGTGCTGGCACAAGGCCAGCTTAATCTTAATCTTAAACAACAACCATCTCGTATTTAGCTGTTGCTGGATCCCAGTTCTGCTATTTTGCATTTTCTGTCACTGTTATTATTACCCTCATTGAGGCAAAGTCGAAACCAAAATAGTAGAGAAGACGGGTTCAGAATGTGACCAAAGCAAGATTAAGAAAAAAAAATGAAAGATTTGAGAAAAACCTAGTAACTGCAAAAAATTAGAGTCAACTATTCATTTACGAAAAAATAATTAAAACCTTATTTAGCCCCACATGTTTAGGAATCATGCAACTTAATGAAGAACGAGGGTGATATAACAACTAGATACAGCAAATTCATTTTAGATACGTTGTTTTATTTCGCAAAGATTTGTCTCCTTTGACGCACACCTAACGAGTAGAAAGTGAGTTAGGGGATACGTTTAATATAGAACCCCGAAAAATCTGTCCTGGATTTCCAATGCGCTGAGAGCCATTTTTATTGACGGCATATCCGAAATAGAAAACGGTTACTGTGGACATTACAACGGTTGTATGAAGTGTAATGGTTTTAGGTATCGTTTCAGGATATTGGTATTCAATTATGAGTTGATCATCCTTACACTACTTGCACTGATATAAACTTTTTTAACGGCTGGTGTCATAACTATTGTGAAATCAATTACTTTATGTAATTGCTGTCCTGCTTTATTGCGTTTACGATCTTTAGAATCAGAGGGTTTACAATGAACGTTTTGTTTTATGGCTTTGGGTAATTTCCTGCTTCTGGGATTAACATTATGGGCATTGTTGAGGTCCTGCACAGGTAATGAATTTAATTCTTATTCTTCTTCTTCCAACTGCATGTGGCGGCAAAGGTACAGTGGTTAACATACATCTGTCTTTATACACACGTTTATGTTCTCTATAGTTTTTATTGGATTGTTTGTGATTACACTGTGTGTATGACATTTGGTTTATTTTCCTTCTACCAAAAGGAGGTTTCATCACGATCAGTCCCTGAAGTTTTGTTCATCTCATGACCGAAGAAGGGAACGTTCAAGTTTTGGTGCTGACTGGAAAATAAGACGCATATTGCAGCCCTCAAGGCCTAAGTTATGGATCACACATCTTGCAAAAGCTTAGATTTATTTAATTTATTTAATTTTTTATTTATTTGTATATGTATTGATTCATTTATATCTCGGCTCGAAAGTCATACAACTTATGTCTTTGCATAAGTCTTCACACCTGACGAATTCCCGTAGGGGGGATATTGCCGTCAGTGCACCTCATGCACTGCACTGTAGCCATTGCTTAAGGTTCTTTGCAGCGTCCCTTCGGCCCCTAAGCTGCAACCTCTTTCATTCCCTTTTTTGTACTTCCCTTTATATTCTCTTTCTTCCATCTTACTTTCCACCTTTTCCTAACAATTGCTTAATAGTGCAACTGCGAGGTCTTCCTCCTGTTACTCCTTTCAAACCTATCTGCTCTCAATTTCCCTTTCAACGCTGAATGACTTGGTAGGTCCCAGCGCATGTGTTGGTTCTGAAGTTAAAATCTGCTCCTTTTTCAAAAATAGTTATTCATTTTTCTTATTATGTTCCACCTATTAGTATATCTCATCTTGCATTTTACCTTCGAAGCAACTTTCCTTGTCGTATGAGCTGGCATCATAAGAATGCTGCCAGCTGACAGGTCACGAGCGTCGAGCCGCTCGTATGTTACACAAACACTGGACTCTCGGCTCCCAACTCCGCGAGTTCAGTTAAATGCTTTCTTTTGCTTTGCGATGAAATGAGTAGTGTTACTTCTGCTCCTATTAACACTTATAAAGCATTTTATGATTGCACTACAGATATACACTTACTTTATGGTATAGAGGTTAAAGGCTCCTCGCAGCTATTATAACTTCGAGTAGTTTTTCCTTTTTACATAATATGAAGAACTTCTTTGTGCAATAGAAATAAACTTACCGGAAGTGACTGGAGGTCAGAGTGAAGTCACATCATCTCTCTATGAGGATCATAGATTATTTAAAAACTTTCCCAAACTCTCCTGTATTATAATTGTATAACCCAGGCAAAATTCCCTCGAGTACTCAAGGAATTGACCCAAGTTCGTCCTAAAACTAATTAAAAAACTAAGAAGCTCCTTACCGTTTAATGAAAAACATTTCGCAAGCAAAAACAAAACAGACGGCCTGATCAAAAAGGGCACCGAAGGCCTGATACCTGCCTCATATTTTTTTTTCTTTTGGTCCAAGTTTCCTACTTTTCTTGAGTCTTTCAAAGGGAAAACTTTTCCTTATCGGGAAGGGAAGAGGCTCAGTTTTTTCCAGACCAAAACTGTCCTGCTCCTGATATTCGTCTGGTCATAAACTAACTATTATTTTCTACACCAAATCTCCCAGTTTGTCAAAGAGGAATCTTTGAAGAGAAGATAAATAGAACTAAATAGGAAATATATATAGTGGAAGAGAAAGATTCCTTCGTTCCAGATTCGGTGGTATACTTAATACTTGAAGGGTTTTTATCAAATTGTTTTTTGAATGGTTAAGGTATATTATTATCTTTGCTTTTACTCTCAACTCTTCTGTTATCGCTTATGTGAAGGAAGTCTGTTAATGAACAGGTGGACCTTTTTCTTTTCAAGGGTCGCTCCGGGAACTTCCTCCTCTTCACACAATACGAGAATTCACACAATACGAGAATGCGGGTCATCTGTTGTGGTACATGATGCTGCTGGGTCGTGTATTTCTGGAATTTGGGATTCTTCTTAATGATTCGCTTAATGAACTTTATAACATTAGTCTCTCTCTCTCTCTCTCTCTCTCTCTCTCTCTCTCTCTCTCTCTCTCTCTTCTCCCTCTCTCTCTTGCGTAGTCATCTTTAAAGCGTTGTGCTAATCTCGGGCTCAGTTTCCAAAGAGGGGAGTCATCAACAATGTAAGGACCTCATCCATCCACTACCAAGGGAAAGAGCGTCTTAAATCATTCACGTGTTTCGAGGGACATAGAAGGATCTTCGCTTCTGAATCTTTCAGCATAATTTCTCAGGCCTATGAATTTAATTGAAGTAGCTTTGTTATATTGCGAGCTTAAGATATTTTTATCAGAATGTTACGTAGTTTTATTCTTGTTATCGTGATTGAATGCTGTATACGGTTTTAGTGTAGCGGACAATATATCGGGATATCTACTTGTGTGCCTTGAGTAAAAGTTTTTAATCGCGTCGAAGTGAACTAAAGTGACTCGTATTGTTTTAAAGTTTGCGTTCTGTTTAGAGAAGGTTTGTTTTAATCTGTTTGGTTGTTTTATTTTTTTATTATTTATTTTTTCGACTAAAAGTTGTATATTGAACCAGAGCACTTTATGAGTTATATTGAAAATATTACTTTACTTGGTAACTATTAGTATTGTGTCCTGATATTGATAGTTCCCAGTCAATATTCGTTTCGTGACCATTTTCTGTCATTTATGGTACATTAAATTCCGTTTCACATTAAAAATAGAATGTCTGTAAGAGTGAAATTGTTGAATATTGTAAATTACGGGAATGTGCATAAAAGGTCGTTTTGCAAGATTTGTTCACGAAAAAATCTATATGCAATGCATTGCTCTAAGTTGCCTCCTTGGATGATCCCAGAACCATCTTCTGTCTGTCAAAAAGCTGTAGTTAAAAATTCAAGGAAGTGGAGAGTCGTTTTCTTGATCATGATCAGATACTTTCGGGATCAAAAAGATAGAGTGATGTTGGTTGTGCTGTTGTTCCTTGTAATAGCTCTTATGTTGGCAGAGTATCTATTAATGCCTCTTATTTTCATAGCTGAATTAACTGCATTAGCCAAATCTCTTGAGTTTGTTTCTACTCTACAGGGTAATACTTTCACCATATACTCAGATTCGTATGGTACACTCATGGCCATTAAACAATATAACCTTAAACATTATTCAATGTATTCAAGAATGGTTGTATAGGCTTGCTTCCAAATTCAAAGTAGTCCATTGTAGGTAATGAACTTTCTAACCTTGAAGCAAGAGGTGTCATTACTGAAGCTTTTCCACCATATTTCCGCGAGCGATATCTATTCGAATGCTTTATTCAGCATTATGCATTTTTTCTTGAATATTATGCACTAATTTATTCAGATTGAGCCATTTCTCTCTCTCGGTTTAGTAAGATGTTTGTTTGGTTAAATGAATATTTTCATCTCCAGTCAGTCAATTTGTTGGCAGTGATTTAACTTTATAATTATTTTGATTCACCTTTGTTTATTTCATTAATTATATCGTTCAAGGTATTTCCATATTGTATGAAATCCTTCTCCTGTAAGGCAGGAAAAGCCACAACTTCTCTTTTCCCCATTGAATATTGTTCACTCCTGTCTTCCCCTTTATATCCCCAAGGTCTTTTTGGGTGCAAAGAACGCTCCCCTTCAGTCGGAAAAGGAAATTTTGCCAAGAAACCTTTTCACGTCCTTTAACGCAGACATTCTTTGCAACTTTTTCTTTGTCCGTCTTGATTACATTTTTATGTAATGAACTTAACTATTTCTGATGTTTATATATATATATTTATTCTTTTTGTACAATTTACATTCTTAATATAACTGTTTTTATTTCCAATGACGTATTCTAGGCCACGTTTTTCCGCTTATTGTTTGTTTCTTATTTCGTTAGTTTGATATATTTTATTTCATAGATTATTTATTTTTCTTCCTTCAGTGACAAGACTTATCTATGCATGCTGTCTGTCTCAGTCAGATTAAAATTTTTTATTTTTTTATTTTGGTAAAATTATGTGAAATCCACTTACAAACAGGTTTCTTACATATCCTGATTTCAGATTACTCATAGGAATAGTGTGCTCAAGAGTAAAACTGATCTTTCATAAAGATGGAATTTTTGATGTTTGAAAGTTCTGAGGTCAGGTTTTGCCGAAGGAATTTTTTTTCAGCTCCCTCGACTTTGAGAATCAAAATTCTATAGCTTCAGTATTCGTTTGAGAGTCATGTTTGTCATAACTTGAACATTTCTTGTTTTTCGGTGTCCTTTCAAGAATACGAGAGAATGGTTGTGCTAGGGGTTTTGAATACAAAGGTAAGGGACAGAAATTGATACCATACTTTGTGTATGTGGAGTTCTCGTATTAAATGAAAATCAAGAGACTTAAGGAAACGTCCTTGGAAAGGGGCTTGATTTTGTGGAGATATAAGTGCATCTATAAATCACATGTCAATTTGTTATAATCACACACATACGAGTATATATGTTGATTCACATAATCTTTTTTGTTGACCAGAGCAATAGGTCGCCTTCATAGTCGAATATTGACAAATCAACTCGCACTTAATCCCAACTCTTTACTTGAGATATCCAGCATCTTCTACTGTCCAAAGAAGTAAAAGCCCACCTGTTAAATTGTCACTCTGCCTTTTAGACTACTCAGGGACAGTTGCCTGGTTTTATCCAGAAACTCCAGAGGTGTTTCCAGGACGTCACTTTCGCTGACAGTTTCTGGATTTTGATCCTTGGGAAACTGGTTGAGGGGGAGGGGCGTGGAGGGAGAGGGATGACAAGTGAAGACATTTTGGTCAACAGAGTTTGGTGTTGCGGGATTTGAGTGACAGGTGGGATTCATGGAATTCATTCACGTGCATGGGAATCTTCAAAACAAATTGTGAGGAATTTTTTTCCTGTTAAATATATCTAAATATGCCCTAGTCTAAGGCGGTTCTAAGGTGTGGACTAGAAATCTTTTCCTTGCTATCAGACTTTTCAGTCATGGAAGGCTGATTCAAGAGGTAAACATTAAATAAAAGAAAATCTTCATCATGCTCATTAAAGAATCCCATTCACATAAATCAATTCTGTTTTTCCTATCTGTAACCAATGCTAAATAATTTATGCGTTTTATTGAATACAAGTAACATGAAGGATACATAGTTTCAAGGCTCAGATTTGGCTGCGGTGGGTCGATCTGCTTTCTCTTCTGGATGTTGTTGACTTTGTTCCACTAACAAGAGACTATTTTATTGTTAGCTTTTCTCCTATTTTCTTTTTTGTATACTGAAGCCTTCTTTGATATCAAAATCCATTCTCCAAGATTCTCGGATTATCGTTGTGTGCTGGAAGGTAATTTCAAGCTTCATATTCGTGATTTTGAGCTGTTTTAAAAGATTATTTCATGTCAGGGAAGGGAAAACAGGTTATCGCATACGAGAGAGAGAGAGAGAGAGAGAGAGAGAGAGAGAGAGAGAGAGAGAGATAATGTCCAGATATTCTTGAAGTTTTATATTTTATCCGACTTAGCAGAAGCAACCCCAACCCGACCCCTCCCGAGGGACTGAGTTCTCTGTAGTAGGGCTTTGTCACATCAGGACTCTCAGCTTCTACTTGTCTTCCGTTTCATCGCTGCTGTTCGTTACTTCCCTTAGTAACTCCTCATTGCCATTGCCATTTAGCACGGGATTGGTTTTTCCAAGGTTAAACAAAGCCAGAAAATCTGAAGAGCACTGTAACAAAAATCGATGTCGAGAATGCACTGAGGTGAATCCCAATATGCTTAAGCATACAAAAAATAATAAAAACAAAATTCCTTGGCATTCAGCAGTGCAAAGTAAAAATAGAAAAAAGACTAAACTGTTGCAAGGAAAAATAATGAAAAAGAGTAAAATTCGCCCGAAGAAAAAGGCTTGCATGGTTTGACACCTCCTCGTATTTTTCTTTCATTGGCTTTTAGTAAGAATGCTCCCAGCGTTAGAATTAAAAGGGGAAGTTTTTACTTTATTGGAAGGGAAAGTAGTCAACATTTTTCCCGACCAAAAATTGTATGTACCCCAATTTTTTATCTTGTCACAATTGATTCTCGGAATGAATCGTCCGGTTCGTTAAGTTCGTATCTTTTGAAATAAATTGAATGAAGCATTAAATACAGAGGAAGGGAAAAAGTCTTACATTGTAGAAATCTTCAGTATAATATATCAATGATGTCGTCCTTTCCAAATGTCAAAGATTTTATTTATAAAAATATTGTACGTTGAAGGTCGAATAATCCATTCATACTTCTGGGTTTACAAATAGGTGCAGTAAGGAAGTGTGTGCAAAGATTGGGGAGACACCGAGATTTCTATGGAAGTCGAAGCAAGAATTTATGAAGGAACTTTGAAGCCAAGTCTTCTTTATGGAAGTAAAGTGTGGATGGTTGATCCAGATGAAGGACAAATGTAATGGCTGTTAAGGAGGAGAGTTGTTTGAGTGAATAGTTCTGTGGCATCAACAGAATTGAAAATAAAAGATGGAAGTTGAGATGCGCAGAAGAGGCGATGAAAAGGATAAAATGGGGGAAAAGGGTGGTCGGTGGGATCTGAGAAGGTTTGGTCAGTGTAAAGAATGGAAGAAGATCAGTTAAAGGCAAGTACGGATAAAGGGGAAAAGAACAGAAGGACCTAGAGATCTTGAAATAAATGGCGAGGAAGAGTAGTGGAAAGCAAGGGCCTGTGTATGTGTATGTGTGTGTGTGTTCTCTCGCACGTTAGAAAGGGGCTCAGCACACTGCTAATGAGCTATGGGAGTAAGCTTATGAAATGGCTGACGTGGAAGTTAGCTGGTCGTGAAGTTCATCCTCGAATCAATAGTTGAAATATGAATGTGGTATTGATAACTCGAGATCAAAGTTAAAAGCCAATGTAAAAGGCTGATCGGTTTTGTTTACTCAGTTAGGTACACAACTCAGATGACTTTGCTGAATATTCAATGCTTGGGTGAGACCGAGGAAGGATGGCTCCTCCCCTTTCCTTTGTAGGGTTTTTCCACCGTGTGCTGGAATCTTCTCATTTCATCTAGTTATAGACCATAGGGCAAGTTTTGGTGTTCAGTGATAAACGGTGTTTAAATATTATCGCTGGAAATCATCCAAATAACACAATATTTTTTATTCATAATACTATATAAGCTATCTTTATAATCAGCGTATGTTCACAATGTCAGAGGGTTTTTTTTAATTTTTTTCATTCACGCAGCACCAACAACTGTTATTAATTGTCCGAAATAATATATCTGATTGCCTTTAAACGTAAATGATAAAAATGTCATAAAATTAGAAACGAGGGGTCCGTTGTAATTTGTAAGTGATCTTTTCTGAGAACTGCTGCAGTTTTTGGAACTGAAGAAAAAGCAATAACAATGTAACATTCCCTTGGTTTACATCCTCCTGTAATCCTTTGACTCGAACAAACGTCATCCTGAAAAGCCTTTGAAAGTGTTTGTAAAGCTTGCTGATATAAATAGTTTGGTTTAAAAGAAGAACTGGATGTGCTCAGTTTCCTTCTAGTAAGATAAATCTATATTTTTTCTTGAGGTCAGAGGAATCCATCCATCTTTCTAACTTGCGAGTGGTCATTAGTTCCAATAGTTTCTCCCCAGTTCTGTCAAAAGTCTGCTAATGTAAACATTGGCTTATTTTGCTGTAGTATTTGGGTCCCATAGAAATATAAATCATATATTGTATGGGTAGACTCTTGAATATAAAATGAATACTTTTAGATCTAATTAACAGCGAGTACAAATTATCAAATTAATGTTTATGGGATAATTTACTATAATTCTTGAGTAAAACAATATAATTCTTAAGAGTTAGAAAATAACAAAAAAAGCGAAGTCGTGTAGGACTAGATACACAGTGTATTACGTTCTTGATAATTAAAAGATAACTCATTTGCTATGTTAGCTTGTCTATAATGAAAATAAAGCAATTTTTGAAATTGAGGAAACGTTTATAATAATACAATTAATTTCAGTAATATAATCAACGTTGCTCAGTTGGGGAGAAAGAAAAAGTTAAAATTGGAGCAACGACTGAAACTTATCAGACTTAGAAAATGCAAAACACCAAGAGATTCGTAATTCCTGCTTAGAAGATGCATCGTGTTCCATGAGAGATGGGATGGAACTCAGATAAATGGGAGAACAACAACAGTAATGAGGTTAGAATATGGACTAAGTGATAAAAATCAAGGAACAATAATCAGTAATACATGGTCCTTTGACTTTGAATTTGGTGAGTCGAATAATGGCAATTCAGTCTGTGGACTGGCTGCCTAAGATTTAGAAATAAAAAACAACTGGAATTGCTTACGAAAGTAAATTGTACAAAAGTATGATTTCTAATGCTTATACGAACTTTCATCATAGCATAACAACGAAACTGCCCTGTGTATGAAAAAGATATGGACGAAATAATGATGAGTGGGAGGTCGAAATGATTTGAACTTATAACTTGCTCTATCCAGGGAGACTAGTGTGTGAATGTCAGGCGGGCTACTGAGGGCACCCGAAGACTTGATTGATTGTGAGTTATCTGGCGTCACAACTACCAGGGTCACCGACGCCGAATACTAAATGTGATCTTTTAACTTTTATAATATTAATATTATACAACATTCAAAATAACTATCTTTATGAGAGATATATAAATTTGATTTAAAAAAATAAATTTAATTTTTCTGATATATAAATAATATTCCGATAAAAAGAATTGTGATTGAACACATAACAGTAAAACTATTAAAAAGAAAAAAAAAGGAAAAAATGTATATACTAAGACAGCACAGCTGTCAGATATATTTGAGAAGACCAGCTTCTTTGATAAAAGAGATAATGTTATTAATACATGCGCTTTCTCCCAACAGTTTTGCCATGCTATAATTACCCCCTGCTCCACTACTATAACCTAAAAAACGATTCCTAAGTTCCACCAGACTGGGACACTCAACCAGCAAATGCCTAACGGTTAGTGAACTAAGCAATCGTCACAAGAAGGGCTCATTCTCCCCATCCATCAGATAGCCATGAGTTAAACGCGTATGGCCAATACGTAATCTACACAATACAATCTCCCACTTCCTTGGTATTAGGTCATATTTCCAAGGGTGTGTCTGACTAGTAATTTCTTTTCATTTTATTGGGGCCTACTTGTCCCACTGAAGTACCCATAACTGCTGGATGGATTTCCATATATCATAGAATGTATCTCGATATGGAACAGGCATTTTCTTCGGTACCAAAGTTTGCGCTGCTGATTTGGCTAGCTTGTCTGCTCTTCGTTTCCCGATATGTTCACATGGGCAGGAACCCAACAAAATGAAACAATGCTGCCTCTATTTTGGTGCAAAAAAATCCACTGCAAGATCTTCAACCCCAAGGGATGATCAGTATTAAAGACTTCCAGGGACTGTAGGGCACTTTTGGAGTCACAAAATATTGTATAGCTACAAACTGGGAGTGTTGTAATATGTTCCAGTGCTATTAGGATGCCATACAATTCAGCTGTAAAGTTTGAGGCAACAGAAGGAAGTGCACCTCTTCGGTTAAAAGATTCGCTAAAAACCCCATATCCAACGCCAGCATTGGACTTAGAGCCATCAGTAAATATAAAACTTGTATCTACATGCTCTGATACATGCTCTAAAAATATGGACCTCATTTCCTCATCAGATTTATCCCTCTTTGCTCCACTGAAGCACCTGCAGAATTTCACATCAGGTAACCTCCAGACAGGAGTACTGGGATACACAAAGGGATAATGGGAAATTTTTTAATATTCGTATCCTCTAAAATATTTTTAATTCTATAGCTAAAAGGAGTGGGATACCTTGGATGACTTTCATAAAAACCGTTTAAAAAAATTTCTATTTGCCACAGCAAATGCCAGAGATTTGGGGAGTCTTTGCACTCTAAACAGTACCGAAGTAATGATGACTGGCGATAAAGTTCAAGGGGCATCTCTCCTGCATCAACTAGCATACTAGGTATTGGTGACGAACGGAAAGCTCCTGTGGCTATACGAATACCTGAATGATGCACCGAATCTAAAATTCTCAAGTTAGATGAGGAGGCTGAAGAATAAACTTCACAACCATATGACAGCTTTGACAAGATTAGGGATTTATGGAAGCTTTAGTAACAGATTTCTATCAGCTCCCCAACTGGTGTGAGAAAGCACCTTCAAGATGTGTAGAGCTTCTAGGCTCTTTGCTTTTATATGTTTAATATGGGGGACCCAAGTCAATCTACTGTCAAAAACTAGGCCTAAGAAGTGTGCTTGTTCTACACATGGGATTCTACGGCCATACAAATAGAGGTCTGGGATCAGGATGCACTCCCCTGATCCGACAGAAGTGGACAGCAGTAGTCTTGCTTACAGAGATTTTAAAACCCTGTTTCTCAGCCAACTTACTATTTTATTTATTGTTAATTGTAGCTTTCTTCTGCTACAGTCATCCGGGTGGCAGCAAAGGATATTGACAAGTCATCCACAAACAGTGTCTTTAAAACCTCTCTTGGAATGACAGCTGCAACACTGTTTATGGCCACGAGCACAAAAAAAAGTGTTACACTGAGAACACTACCCTGGGGAAACACCTTCCTTCTTTTGGCACTTTTTCTCTGATAAAGTACTGCCAACTTTAACTTTAAAATTACCTACGATGTAAAAAGGATTTCACAAATAAAGGTTAATTTGCCTCGTAGACCACTATATGCATAGTCTTCAGAATCCCATGTCTTCAAGCAGTGTCATGTGCCTTTTCTCTATATCAAAAAACACTGTCACATGGTGTTGTTTGGAGGCAAAGGCTTCACAGACAGAGCTTCGAGTTGCAGTAAGATGTCCAGGGTGGAGTGCATTTTTCGAAAACCACACTGAGAGGGTGTTAGAATATTTTTGTGCTCTAGATACCACATCAGTCTTACATTTACCATTTTTTTCCATCAATTTACATAAACAACATGTTAAAGCAATGGGGCGGTAACTTGCTGCACAGAGAGGATCTTTTCCAGGCTTAAGGATGGTAACATGGGTAGCTAATTCCCATATGCTAGGTACAGCTTTCATCCCAATATTCTATTGATAATACTTATTGGTAAAAAGTTTTGTGTTCTTTGAAATGTGTTTAAACATTTCATAAGGAATCTCATCTGGACCAGGGGCAGTGTTCTTGCTCCTAGCTAAAGCAGAGTCAAATTCCCTTTCAGAAAAAGGCATATTATATGATTCAGCTTTGTTTGATGAAAAGTCAAGTACCTGTTGTTCTTCCATCATTCTGAAATTATGTCCTGGGGAACTATCTGATTTTTCAGAGACTCGAGCAAAGTGTTCAGAAAACATATCACTAATTTCTGTGGCATCAGTAACATGATTATTATTCAATTTAAGTACTGGAGGAGGACTGGGTGTAAATTTACCCTGAATTTTTCTTATTTTCTTCCCCAAATGCTACAGACTGGTGTTCTGCTGTTAATAGAGGATACATATCCGGCCCATGCTTGTCTTCTGGCAGCTTTCATGGCTTTTCGAAATCGTGCCCTACACTGTTTGTAAATTATGACATTGTCCAAGGTGCGATGTCTACGGCACCTGGTCAGTGATGACCTGGTAGCTCGGTGTAACAACCTTAGGTCTTCTGACCACCATGGTACTGGCCGTCTCCTGAATAGTCCTTTAGTTCGAGGAATTGAGTGTAGACCTGCAGATGTAATGTTCCATTGAGTAGATCAATGGCATCATCTACACTTGGAAAATCTTTTGCATCCCCCTCCAACTCACTCAAATCTTTGAATTTTCTCCAATTTGCGTTCTCCAAGCACCACCGTGGTGATCTCGGGAGATAGGTGGACCATCATTGGTGTCGATCACAATTGGAGAATGGTCACTGGTATGCAGTCATCACTTGTTCTCCAAACTAAAATCAGTTGGAGCTACATATTGTAAAGGTCGATGCAGGAGACGGTGCCTGTCTGAATGTGGTAATGGGTAGGTTCTCCAGTATTAAGAAGACCTATATCTTCAGTTTCTATTGAAAGATGCCATCATATTCCCTTTTTGTTTTTGATTTGATGTTACATCTCCCCACAATGGATGTCTACTATTGAAGTCACCAAGTAGAAGAAATGGCTCTGGTAGTTGCTGCATCAAGTATATCAAGTTCTCTTGGGAGACATGGCTATTTGGTGGAATGTAAAGGGAACATAAAGTATATTTCCTTCTTAAATCAATTCTTACAGCCACAGCTTGAAGTGGAGTATTTAGTTTCACTTGATAGTGTGGCACATCTCGACGGATGTAGATGAGGGATCCACCATGATTTCCCACCTCTAAATCAAATTTAGTTTCTATAGTGAACATATTTCCCTAGGAACAAGGGTGTTTATTCACCTAGCATGGTCTCCTGCAAGCATAACCCTACAGGGGAGTGCTCATAGATCAAAAGCTTGACTTCCTCATATTTTGCTCGCAGTCCCTGACAATTCCATTGAATAATGGTTTAAGTGAATTTATTTATGTTTGGGACCAATATTATGGTTCCTTTTGACAAGATTGGGAGAGCTCTTTTTCCTACTAGGGGGAGGCATTTTAATGGAAGGCTTTGTTGGCCTCTTGGGTGGAGTTATTGCCTTCATAGAGCCAACATCTTTTCCTCATTGTCCTTGAACACTGAAAGGTTTTTAGTTTCTTTACTCTCCATCTCTGTCGAGACGAAGAAAGAAGAGGTGTTCTCTAAAGAGACCACCTCGAGAGTGTTTGTATTGCTGGCAGTAGCCAGCTCTGCCTCTAATGAGGCAGAAGTACCAGCAAGGACTGGCACCAGGGGACCCAGCATCTGCTGGTTTGTCCTCCAAAGAGGAATTGGTACCAACAGAAGCTGGCACCAGACCAGCAACCACTGGCCTTGCCTCCAATGAGGCAGATGGTGGAGGGTGTATCTCAACTGGCACTTCAATTTTTTCCAATTCCATACTAGGGCCTTTCTTGTTGGTTCTAGTGAACCTTGTCTTTACTTTCTCATCATCAATTGACTCTAATGATTCAGTTAGCTGTCTCTTTAATGATTCTTTATTTGATTCTACATTTGTGCTCCTAACTTGGGTGTTTTTATTTGTCTCTTTCTTTTGGTTTCTTAATTTTGCTACTACAGTAGCAAAACTTAGACCGGGTCTTACAATCTTTGCTTTGGCCCTCTCTCGTGCTTCCTTAAATGTTGTTCTTTCTATTACTCTAATGGCTTGGATTCCTTTTCTAGTAAATATATATCACACTGCTGAGAACGATGATGCATGTCCCTCACCACAGTGAAACACATTTAGGTTTCCCTGGTGCACATTCCATGCTCATCTCTCCACAGTTGACACAGACTGCGAGGGCTTTTCTTGCAATTTGGATCGGCATGATTGTAGGGTGTGTCCAAAATAAAATGCTGGCAATGGAAACACCTTCTGGGTCTCGGGATGTACTGTTTTACCTTAAACCTATACCAGGCTGCAAAGACACATTCCAGAAGTCTTAAGGTGTCAAAAGTTAATATTAAGGTAGGCTGAGGTATTCTGCTATTATCAACCTTCTTTGACATCCTTTCCACCTTTATTACACCCTGTCTTTAATTCTGTTAAAAGTCTCTCCTCAGAGAAAAGCCATCAACTGAGGGGCATAAATCAAGCCCTTGCTGGAGTTCAGGCTGGAGTGGGGAGTACACTCAACCGTAACTCCCGCAAGGTCCGACAATCCCATCAACTTGATACTTTCCTCTGGGGAGACGCTTTCTACCAGGAGCATGTTTCCATTCTGCGGTGTTATTTTTGGCTGTCTGCCACAACATTTAATGATTTCCCTATGCACTTGAAAAATGTCTTATACTGTCACCTTCTAGCTTTAAATTGAGGTATTTATTAAAGGAATTGGGTACAAAGACCCCAGGAGCTATTTCATATTTATTATTTTTCTTCATGGCAAATGGTTCCAGTGTGACAATAGTGGAACCAGATGCTTTTTGTTTAGTTTTCCTGCTGTATATATTTACTCGCATTGCTTTGGGTCGTCAACTGTGTCCGTCTGTCATTCGGCCCAGGGATACTACACTGATCCTGGGGACCGACCATGGAAAATTGATGTTTGGGTTCCGAGGACAAGTCCTTTGATGAAAGCATAGGGTCGTCAACAGAAATAGGGGGGTTGCCCTAAAAAACGTAAAATACATAGTTCATCCAGATTTCCCACCCCATACCCACCATGGAGTCACACTTAGAGGACGGGTCATCCCCACCCTTTTATTAGGGTCGTCCTAGGGGTAATTACTGGATATCAACACTAACCCCAGTGCTAAGGGGCGTCATGATGTCCGTCGAGATCAGACCCGGCATTGAGGATAGGGTTTGACATTAAACTTTCCCCTCGCTCGACCACGTCAGGTACTAGAGTTTACGGGTGAGGTGGCATGCCGTCCATCTCACCCTCCTTCCCAAATCCCAAGATTAGACTAAATCATGTCCAAAACCAAGCCAATAGTCGTCATCATAGAATCCATACCTTATAGGGGGGAAGGAAGGCAG
>NC_061105.1:22586008-22588508 GCF_015104395.2 Macrobrachium nipponense | reverse complement strand
TAACTGGAATCCTCTTTCTCAAATGTGTTTCTTTTCTCTTCTATTAAGGGTTCATTAAATTCCACGGTTCATCAAACCCTGATCCACCTAAAAGAGTGAGCCTAAAAATCAGATTGCTCACTGAATATCAGTTCATCCAAGAGGTTTTTATGTGTATATCAGTGTCTTTTTGAGCCATTCTTTCACCCCCTTCATGGGTATTTCCTCCTCTGTTCATTTCTCTTCAGTAATAGCCCATTCTTGAAAATAAAAAGATTGTTGTCTTATTTTATGATGAGGCCTAATGTTTTCACTCTTTTCCCATACAGTTATTTAATAGACGGTCCACGATTGCCGATATCATTAGAATATTTGTCAGTACCTTTGCCTTGAATTATTTGGCAGCAATGTGATTATTTGGCAATACTGTCGACCACAAGGTGTGAATTTTGTTCTCTACTTGAGAAAACTTTCAAAAGAAACTTCTATTAACGTGTTTGTGGTAAAAATCAGCATATCCAATTATATTTAGATTAAATACCAGTGTCTATGCTGCGATATTAAGAATTACTATCAGTGTGTTTGCTGTCATATTTAGAGGTCATATCTGTTTTTGTCAGCTGTTACATTTAGGCTGAATATTTTGTGCGTATTTTGATATTTGTTGCACAAAATATTGCATAATCCTTGGTGTTGGTGGTTTATGACGAACTCATTTGCATTTATGAAAGCTATGCTCACAAATACAGGCATAATATTTCAATACCACATCAGACCAAAACTGCAGCCGATTTTCTGCCTGGAATGTCATTCCTTTGCTCGACATTAATATAAATATTTTTAAATAATATAGGGATATTATATATATATAGATATATTATATATATATATTATATAATATATATATATAGGTATATATATATATATATATATGTGTGTGTGTGTGTGTGTGTGTTGTGTGTGTGTTGTTTTAATTACCCTTTTTCATTTGCGATCTGGAGACATGGTTCTTCTGTTAATGCACAAGTACCGTTGAGATCTTGTATTTTGAACACTCTCTCTCTCTCTCTCTCTCTCTCTCTCTCTCTCTCTCTCTCTCTCTCTCTCTTTCTTTCTTTTAGTCATTATGGATATAAACAGCATTTTTGCCCATTTTTGTTACTTTTCGCAATATTGCCTTCTGTTATTACTGATATAATTTTAAAATTTGTTGTTTTTGTTGTTATGTAGGTCTTCGTACGTGAACCGTTCTTTGCACCTAATTCTGAGAGAGAGAGAGAGAGAGAGAGAGAGAGAGAGAGAGAGAGAGAGAGAGAGAGAATCATCTTTAGTTGTGCAGTAATTACGAGTTATCATCTAATTCATTCCTCGTAATGATTGTAACTGCCACTACTTGCTGTTGGTGAAGCAATTACTAATGAGAGTGTACGGATTTAATCTTGTCTCGTCTGGAAGTGAAAGAGCCTAAGTACCTCCATTATAGTTGCTTCATTGTAGATAGTACTTTATTTGGATGTCATTTTTATTCCACTGTAACAACATGACGGTTACACTCTCGACGTAAATTTTCGTCAAATCCTTTAATGATCAGAAACCATCTACCGACTGTTCATCTTCTTTCCGGATGCATATTATGGAGCAGTTCATCTTTTCTCAGTTTCTGGGTCCTCTGTTGAAAGAGCGAACGAGGGAGAGACTTTTGTTGGACTTAATGGCTTAATCTTAAAGCTACTCGTTAACTCACGGAGTGTATATATATATATATATATATATATATATATATATATATATATATATATATATATATATATGAATATTTATCACATCACCGTGATTCATATAAATCATTCGAGCTACAAATGACCTTTAATATCTAATTCTGCTCTACCTCGGAATTGATATATTTTTTTCTATATGTACCGAGGGGGAATTTTTTAGTTGATAATAATTTCGTACCCCCATCGTCGATCCCATGGGGGTACGAAAATTATTATCAACTAAAAAATTCCCCCTCGGTACATATATGAAAAATAATCAATTCCGAGGTAGAGCGAATTAGATATTAAAGGACATTTGTAGCTCGAATGTATATATATATATATTATATATATATATATATATATATATATATATATATATATAATATATATATATTATGTATATATGTATAATTTATTATATTATATATATGTATATATATATATATATTATATATCTATATTATATATATATATATATATATATATATATATATATATATATATATAATAATATATATATATATATATATATATATATATATATATATATATATATATATATATCTAATAAAAGGAGCCCATAAAAACACCAAAATGTAGAGAGAAAAAGTACTATATTTCAGAGACTGCTGTCTCTCTCTTCAGGTATATGAATGAGAAAAGTTTACAGAAAAGGTGGTATTTATACCAAGAGATTCGTCCACAAGTAAGCCAATTTAGGTCCCCCCGCTGATAATCTTCCCTTTTCTGTAAACTTTTCT
>NC_061105.1:22562208-22585508 GCF_015104395.2 Macrobrachium nipponense | reverse complement strand
CAAGATTATTTCTTTTTAATTTCCTACACTAAGTAGCATAACAAAGGACATCATATCATATCATATCGCATCCAGCGTCACATCATGGTTTAATATTCATAAAACCAGTAGCCAATTTTTAATACCAAATATCCTTTGCCAAAGATTCGGGGGAATTGTAAGTTAGATAACAGCCAGATTTATATTCATAGCAAACATTAGATAGCGTATAATTACACTGCTTTTACACATAGTACACACGTATATACACACATACATATCGAGCATGTACGTGCGCTCGTATCCCAATCAAAGCTAAAGAGATACAAAGCACCACCGAAAATGAAAGCGATGGGGCCTGAGAGGGGAGGGGTGTTAGAAACCATTGGTTCCTTTGTATAAAGAAAGCTCATCTGATATAGTGGTTGTTCTTGAAAAACATGTCTGGAGTAACTGCGTCCTGGTATTGGAAATAGACTGGTGCTCCATTTGATATATTTGTGTGACTCGAAATAAAAGCTGCTGTGCTTCGATGACATCCCACTTTATTTAACATTAATATTGTAGTGCTTAAGACCTACATGCATTCATTAATATGTAATGTTAATATTTGACAGTCAATACTGTATAAGTGAGACTGAATATTTGCTCATATCCAATTCATCACTGACAACTGTCTCTTTTTCATGTTTACTTTTGAAGGTCCTGACTAAAGCGGACAAAGCTTTCGGACCTCCTAAAAGCACTGGCAGGCGATTGTTAAAGCAAACTGTGAAGGAATAAATCTGACTCTGCATTTGTTCTTGCCATATCGTGTGTGATCATTAAATATGGAAACTGATTAGCAATACTGAATAACAAAGAAAAATATTAGAAGTAAGGATAAAACTGCCCTTTCTTTTCCCAAATAAAGCTATATCATACTACAGAGGAACATGTATCAGATTAAAATAAATTGGTAACAGGAAACCTAAAACCAAGTTATAGACCATTTACCAATAAATAATTTCCTTTTCTTATAAGTATATCTCTCACGCTTTTGGAGTAAAACGTTTGTTATATTAATATCCGGGTATTCTGATTTACATAAAATTTATGTAAGTAATCATATGTTTTAATTTCAATCTTAGTACTTTTAGAAAAAATTAAGCAATACATTTATTATTGAAATCTATATGCCAACATTTTCAAAATTCTCGATGACATTAAAATAATGGGACTCTAAAATTAATAACATGACATACTATGAGATTCAGGGCCTCTGTAACGGTTTTTTCGCAATAACTTTTTATCTATGCATTTCATAAATATAACGCTTAATCAGAATACATATTATATCAACACAAATTTTGACTGTATTCTGCATTACGTAGGTTGAATAAATTTGGTACTGTATAATGTAAACGTGACTTTTCTTCTGAAGACAGGCCAACTACTCAGAGAAAAGGTTTCGAACGCACTCGTTACGTAACTTATGACAGCATTTCTTCCCTCTTTCTCGATGGATGATTGGCTATACGTAACGAAGGCTAAACCTCTGGCAACAATGACAAACAAATTTAAATACAAGCAAAGCAGTACACCTTTATGAACTCTGGAACCTCTCCACTGATAATTGTCATAATGAACAGACCAACAAAATATGTTAATAAATACAAAAACACTTCGATTATTAGTCTAACTCTCAAAACAGGTTTCATAAGAAATTAGTCTTCTTTATAGGTCAGAATCAGATTGACAACATGTAGGGAATAGTTGGTAATTTTCAAAAACATAGTAGACAAGCTTGATTTGATAACTGCTATATCCAATGTCAAGCAATTTTTATTTATTGGCTATCTACCTATTTACTGAAAAAAAAAAATAGCCGTACCGTATATTGGCTTTAAACCTTCACCAATAATTATCGTCAGAATGATGACTTCATGAGGCTCCACCCACTTTCGCCTCGTTATAAATCAGGATAACACTGAAGGCTACCATGGGCATTGTTGGATTAGAAAATTTAACTTCTGGCTATAAAAACTAATTTCTCGAGTAGTTGTAAGAAGTGCTAAATGATCCTCAAGGATCCCAGCAGTTGGCCTAAACGTTTAATTCATGTATATTACTGCTATAGTGTTGCGGCACTACTGCTACAGTAGTATTACTACGCTAGCACTGATAGCCCACCCACATCTATGTATCGTTTCGCCATTCATAAATTCTTTGGGTTTCAGAGCCGATGGAGTTTCTGTCTGATGGATGGGCGGGGCAACATTTCGTCAAAAGGTGTTTGTTTACCTTGCTTACGTAATGAATGTTTTTCGACTCTTGGCTCGTAATCATTGGCCATGGCGTCGGCCAGATCATTTTTACTCTATAAAAATTAAAACTATCGGGTTTAGGTTATTGATAATACTGACAAAATTTGTGTGTGGTTGTAAAATATACATATGTCAACTTTCAGCTACATCCGGTGGTTTGACAAGGAGCTAAGTCCAAAACACCGTGTTACAGAGACCCTGAATCTCATAGTAGGTTTTTAGTTCCTGAATGTATAATGAAAAGGTTTTTTGGATATTTGACGCACAATTTGAGCATTTCAGAATTCTAGTGGAATCTGCAGAGCTCTTTTCCCAAATTTATGGAGCTTTCACAATTTGGAGAATTCCTGTCTATAGTATTTCAGAATTCAAGAGGAAGCATTTGGACGAGTATTTCATCATTTCTGGTGACGATGAGAATCCGAATGGAAGTAATTTTGAAGCAGAGAAAAATTTAATAATAAATACTTCAGTTTTGAAAAAAAGTTGAAAACTAAGAGTTAAGGGGATATATATATATATTATATATATATATCTATTATATATATATATATATAGATATATATTATATATTATATTATCTATATATATATATATATATATATATATATATATATATATATAGTATATATATATATATATATATATATATATATATATTATATATATAGATATAATATATCTATATATAGTAGTATATATATATATATATATATTATTTATATAATATTATATATATAAATTTTATACACTGAGGATGAATTACTAGATTCAGTCTAAATGAATATGGAATAACTGAAATGCTGAAAAATCACATTTTATTAAATGAATTCTTGAATAAACTGACAAGGAAAGGAAAAACTTTAAATTGAAAGGAAAAAGCTCATACTAACATTAATCGTGAAAAAAAATACAAAATGCAGACCTGCATTTAACAAACTGAAATAACAGTACTTGAACGGTACAATTGGGACAAGGACAACATTAAGTGAAAGCACTGTTTAATTCTGAATACCTTCAAACTTAAAATCCTCCCCAAAAATACAATGTTAGGTTGTACATCAGAGGACCTCCAAGGAAAGACATTCATTGACTGACTGACCGGGTTATCTAGTGTCGCATTCAATGGTCACAGACAACGATGCTATCTGTTGAAAACGAGCAATCAGAACAAACAGTTGACTAGCAACAGACAATGGATAACGATGAGCTAAATACCTTTGTGAAGACCAACTTCTGAGACCAAGTCCCAAAATGCCAATGGCATCAAATACCTCGTCCTCTCCGAGGAGAACCCTGGCAAAGACGACCTCAGAGAGGCAGAGACTCCAAAGAACCCCAAAAGAGACAGCCTCACAATATGCCTGATGGATCACCAGCCATCGGTCAGTTTAGAATTGGGCGAATGTAAACTATACGTGTGTTTGTATATCTTTTACTCCCTAGAGATTTTGGGCGTTGCACTTTTTGATTGATAAAATTCCCCTAAGGATATATGCTTACAATGTTGTTTTAAAGTTTTCAGGGGTGACTTGATATAGTAGTCTTCATAGTATTGTCAGGTTTCGATATATTATACAATGTATTTAACTTATTTCAATCCCTAATTATTAACTCATATGGCTTATGATAAAATAAAATTATTATCTTCTGATCATTTTGCATGTTCCATTATCACTTGATGAGGTACTTCAGTAAATTAATCGCAAGTAATTAACTACTCGCATTAAATATGTTACTAGGACGAAGCTGGACCAATTAAGGAACGTATGATTAAGGACTCAAGCATCCCCAGTGACAGAAGCCTCTCCATTTCAGTCCCCAGAAACTCATTTAAATGTAGCTGAAGTTCAATCAAGACCCGTCACTTTGTTGAAAGTTGTCAAGTTAATTAAATGCATACAAATGAAGCGAATATATGTTTAACTTACTGATGACAGACAGTTGTACTTCTGATATAGAGCTTGAAAGCGAATTCTCGCTTTATTCTAATCTTATGATGATACAAAGCTTAAATTCACATTTCTCTTAATTAAATCCGCATCCTGACTTTGTCTGTCGACTTTCCGTGAGCATTCGTTTAAAGCGGGGTTTACACGGGCGAACAGCTCGTCGAGCCTGGTTCGACAACCCTGTGTTTGAATTGATGTTCGAGCGTGTAAACGGGCTATTTGGTTGTCGAGCGTGCTCGTCGAACGGCTCGATGAAAGTCAGGCTCCTCTTGACTTTTGTGGGCGGAGCTACATTGTTTGACGAACGGTGTGAACGTGTGAACGGGTGTCGAGCATCGAACCTCAGTTGTTATTCAAACCTGCTAGAGGAAACATCATCAAAGAAATGAATAATGGCTGCCATTAATGGAAGCAAGAATGAGAAGGAAGTCGTACTTGATTTCATACATGCATATCGGGCTCATCCAGCTTTATGGAAAGTTAAATCAAAAGACTATTCCAATAAAGTAGCCAGAAACAAAGGAATAGCGGCTCTGCATGAAATATTGAAAGAACTCGAGCCTGACTGCACACGAGACGCCGTGACGAAGAAAATAAACTCCTTACGAGCAAGTTTTAGGAGAGAACACAAGAAAATAGAAAGCTCGAAGACGTCTGGGACCTCAGCAGATGATATATATGCGACATCACTTTGGTTTTATGAGGAGATGATGTTTGTATCAGATCAGGATGTCCTACGAGAGAGCTGCTCTAATCTGGGGGATATTGACAACATGAATGATGAGGTAATTGTCAAAGAACTCATATACTTTATATTTTATTAACAGAAAGTAGGTCCATGTAATTCAGTTACAAATACTTTATCTAAACAAAGTAATACAGTACCTTTATTTTAAAATTTGTATAATCTCATTCCACAAAACAGTAGCCTACACCTACACTTTATTATTTGGTTTACACGAAGTCTTTTTGCCATGGTACTGCACCCTCATTATTAAAGAAATCTTTAAATTTCACACGTACGTCTTTAGCAATTTTGGAATAGTAAGTCATTCTTAAATAATTGTGAAGGACAACACATGCCATAACAACCTTTTCAATACTGGATAATTTCAGATGTATTGATGTATAGAAAACTCAATCTTGAAGCCATTATACCAAAAACATTTTCTACCACTCTCCTTGCTCTAGACAGTCTGTAGTTAAAAATCCTATTCTCTGCATTCAAATCCTTTTGAGGATAAGGTTTCATAAAATTAGGTCTCAGCGCAAATGCCTCATCTCCTACAAAAACGTAAGGCAACATACAATTAGAATTAATAGGGATAGCGTCGTCTGGAATATTAAGTCTCCCATTTGAAAGACGTTTTCCAAACTGTATTTTCAATAACCCCTCCATCTGATACACGTCCGTTTGTCCCTATGTCAGCCATGGTGAATTCATAGTTTGCATTAACCACTCCCAATAAAACGAGGCTGTTGTAGCCTTTGTAGTTCCAAAAATATGATCCACAATGTGGTGGTGGCGTGATGCGTACATGTTTTCCATCGACAGCCCCGACACAATTCGGGAAGTTCCATCTTGACTCAAACTCTCGTGCAATAATTTGCCACTCAGCCGCTGTGGTAGGAAACTGAAATAAAAGAAAATGAATTATATATATATATATATCTATATATATATATATATATATATATATATATATATATATATATATATATATGTGTGTGTGTGTGTGTGTGTGTGTGTGTGTGTGTATACACACATAAATACATGCAATTACTTTCATTTTATGTATCTTTACTTTCAGATTGAAGAAGGGGATGAAACGGAAAATGCTAAATCCAGCACGAGCCAACAGGAACGTCCTCGCAAACGTCTCTCTAAATCTGATCAAATATTGGATACAGTTGCAAGAAAACTTGATGAATCTGTAAATACAGATATGTCTGGTATGGATAACTTCGGGAAATACGTCACACGTAGGATACTTGCAATGGACCAGCGAACTTCAATAATAACTAGAAAAATCATAAATGTTGTACTTTTTGAGGCAGAGATGGGGAATTTAAATTCTTCATCTCGAGTAGTTACAACACACCAAGAGCCGGTACCATTACCAATGCCTTCAAATAACTCAGTGTATAGTTACTGCAGTAACAGCAGTAGTAATACAAATGACTCCGGGATGTCGCAGTACTTTTCACATTTTCAACCTTATTATATAGCATATGCCCTACGTTTACTTGGTATATGTTTTATTTTTCTCATTTTTACCAAGCTTACTATAATATATGTTACTGCATTTCAGGTGTCATATGTTATCAATAAACAATTACAAATATAAAACTCTTACAAATTATTCATTACCTTTAGATAGTCTTTGTGAAGGACCTTGTAGATAGCAGCACATGTGTTTGGTATGATAGATGACAGAGCTGGTGGAAATGATGGCAGAATATTTTAAATCATTAAGTGACCTTCCTGTTGCTAAATAGCGTAAAATGACACTCAGTCTTTCATGTGGAGTTATGACCTTCCTCATAGTTGTATCTTCATAAGTAATGAAAGGGCTGACACGATTCAGTAGATCAATGTACGTGTCTTCATTCATACGCAAATAATTGCGCCAGTCATCTGGCTCTAATTTTAAAGCAACAAGCAAGTTGGTGTGAGAAAATTTCTCTCTTTTTAGTAGCCAATCCTTCGTCCACTTTGATCTTTTTTTTTTCCTTCTTAGTGCTATTGCTAAAGCAATGGCTATCAAATCGTCCTGGTCGAGAGACATGTTGACGTTGTTTTAGCACGAGGCACACTGAGGTTCGATGTACTGTCTGAAAGCTCTTCGAGCCGTTCTACAAGTAGGTTCGACAACCGGGCTCGGCGAGCTGTTCGGCCGTGTACAGTTTAGATAAAGCTAATAGTCGCTATCGGCGTATCTTGAAATCAACTGAACTTTTTGTCCGCTTTCTGCGCATGCGCGGCCAAAGTCGCCAGACGGCTGGGCCACTGGAGGCAGCAGCGGTCATAGTTTCTTTCCTCGTTCCTTTTATATTTACAGTAAAGGCTGAATGAACACCACGATATTTTAGCCACGGTAAACAAAACACCGTAGCAAATTATAACTACAGTACTCATACAGCAAAATCAAAAGAATTGAAGCTAACCTTTCCTTTCACCTGGACCTAGGCCTAACTGGCCACTCTGTGACTCGAGAATAGTCAGATGGGAAGCAAGTCGTCTAGAAATAGACGGAACTAAAGGGAATACTATTAACAGGTGACAACCTTTCTCTTTCCTTATCCATCTGTTATTCAGAAGCTTCTCCCAGGTTCCTGGATAGACGAGCTCCTTGCATTCCTGATGGCTCCCCTCTTTGAAACGCGAGACCAAAATTAGCTCACCCCATTAAAGAGAGAGAGAGAGACTCGGGGGGTGGGGGCGAAGTTAATAATGTTAGCAAAAGTAGCAGGAACACCAGGAAACAACAATATAACAACAGGAGCATTAACAACAAAGAAGGGTATGAGAGTCGTCGTGCTGAAGGGATTTCATGTCAGACATATCTAGGCAAAATATTAAGGCTTCTAATTTGCCCAGCACTTAAGATGTAGAAGCACACGCGCTACAGAGAAACGTGGCCTGTCGATATACATCATATATATAATACACACACATAACTTCACATTATCCGGAGTTTAACTAGTAATAACGGTGGAGCTCCTGAAATTCCTGCACTAATGCTTACAATTACATCATAATCCAAATAATTTTGTCACGATGTTTGATGACAACAATAATTAGTAACTGAGGAAATGCAGTCACTTCGTATGCGCGTCCGGTTTTCTTTCTTATCGCATTAATTAACGGTCGAAGCGTCTCATACTTACTTGTCAATTCTGCCTCCACAGGGAAAAGAGATAAGGCAATCAAAAATATAAAAATATTAGAAAGGCTGTCCGTTATGCCGTTGGAGTGAATGTGACTTCACAGATAACAGTAAAATGATTTTTCTTCGTTTTCATTGGGATTTTATTTTTATGCCACCACCCATCAATTTACAACATAAGTGACTCAGATCATAATGAGCTATAAGAATAGCGCCTCTTTCCACGAATAAAATGACCCGATCATTTCGACAACTTCAATTATTTTATTGATGTATTATTATGCAACATGAGAGGCCATAGGTGTTGATTCAAGACTGCTGTGTCTTACCTCTTATCTGATTCCCCTTTGTTACTCTTGAGATTTCGAACTCTTGCCAACCCATAAGAAACTCTTACTCGTGGAAGGAAGCGATTCCTACCAAAAACGAAGAAAAAGCGGGGGGAGAAAGTGATAAATCTCGGTATTATTGCCCACCACTACCTGCACCGATATTCCCTTCCAGCATCTCTAGGACAGAATATTTTAGAAATTGTCCTTCACCTATTTTTCAAATATCCCCAAACAGCAAGAGAGAGAGACTGTTCTGAAAGGGAATTGCCCAGTAGCTTAATAAAAAATAATAATGAATGTGATCACATTAGTCATTAGAACGATGCAATATTATTACTGAGTCAAGTATAATACAAAACCAGCTTGGATGGAGTAACGGCAAGCTACCTTTATATACATGCATACATACATACACATATAATATATATATATATATATATATATATATATATATATTATATATATATATATATATATAATATATAACCAATCTAGCACGAAGGAACACGTGCTTGGGAATATCCTTAAATCCACGGTACAAAGGCAAGTGGTGAAAACTGGGGACTTGGATTCTCAGTTTATTCTACATTTTCAAGTTCACACTGAATATAATAGAAGTTGACAGACCTTTATGTACAAAAACAGAAAGGGGGGCGGGGTTACAATTTAATAATCTGGGCGGCGTGTTCTTTAAGCAAAAGAGACAAGGAAAAAGGATCAAGGGACAATCCAGGATGGATATTTAAACTGAAGCTACGTCGACAAGGAATATATAATATAGAAGAGAAGAGAGAGAGAGAGAGAGTCCTCATCATCATATCATCTCTCCCCTTATAAATCTCTCAATCTTCCATTTGCCACTATTAATCCAACGTCCTTCTTCTATCATCCAAAACCTTTCACTTCATTCTCATTTCTCACCTCCAACCCTCAACTTCAATCTTCTTCCCAAACTCAAACTTAGCTCCAGCATCTTCCATATCTCGCCCATCCATAATTATCATCGACCTCCAGCCAGAAGCCGCAATGAATCTGTCAGCTCATTTCAGGACAGGTTTTGTCAAGGGTCTTCCGGGGTCTTCCATGCTTTGTATTTCTATCTCCATTGGCGTCAGGAGAGAGGCTGACAAGAGACTTAGCATTGGGGCGGGATTAACATTAAAAGATGATAACAGTCAATGCCAACATGAAATTATCTATTGTTACTTAAAGCTCGGAATCCATACGAATTTGCTTTTCTTTAATTAAACTGAAATGTCGATCAATGGAAGGGCGGCTGCGATGCGTGAGCAGTCTGACATTTCTTGCAAAGGTTCGAATTAAATTCAATTCATACATAACAGGCTCATCATCTGTGTGACAGGTATTTCAGCAGAAATTTTTTAATGATTGTAGTGGAATTACAACATAATTATTGTAATTCAGCTTATGTTTTATGGAATTCCAAAAATTGCTATTATGAGCAATTATCTATTAAAAATTACAATAATTTTTTTTCATCTGACCGATTACATTTTGACTTTTTATTGCAAATTAGTTCCAGAGTTCACACAGACTGTATGGGTTATGCGAATTTACAAACATGTGCATATATGTATGTGAATATTCATACAGTATACAGATTATGTACCGTTTATACATTGCATCAACATATACGCAGGGTGAAAATTGCAAATGCCACACACACACACACACATATACATATATATATATATATATGTATATATATATATATATATATATATATATATATATATATATATATATAATATATATATAGAGTGGTAGCCGTGTTTACAAACGAACTACCGTTTGGTATTTTGATTCGCGTAGCGAATATCTGTGGGTCATGACATCTCTCTGTCTCCGTCTCTTTCTCTCTCACTTGAACTGCGGAGATATTCTCTGAACTCTATATATATTTCTTAAGTTGGGTGGAGGGTACGTCGGGGAAACACAGTAGCAAAATCTACTTATATTCTCAAAGCTGCATCTTGAGATAGCTTGCGGAGAAGGCTTTGAATGTCTGTGCGAGCCAAGAGGAGAAGAGGAAGTGAGTGTTACAAATTTATATACAAATCATAGGCGAGCAAACCTAATTAAAAGATACATGGATACAAACGAACATGACTTATCTAGGCTAAGCCACGTCAACCCATGAGAATAAGTAGGTTTCCCACGGAAGGAGGTTGTTGATGTTCGTCATCCATTATATCTCACGCATCCTGGGCTGTGGTTTTTGGCAGACTTTCCTGTATCACCCCTGACCTGATTACGTGACATATTCTATTTGGAAGTAATGTTCTCACATTACTTTTCATTATTCATTACACACACAAATATATATATATATATATATATATATATATATATATATATATATATAGATAGATATTTAACTCATTGTTAATTATGTGTTTACAATGTGTTAAAATATGCAGATAAACAAAATACATACAAATCATCTATTTAACCTGGACTCTTGCCCTTTAAACAATGACAGAAGCTCCCCAGGAACCTGAAACAGAAAGAAAGGCAGACGAGCAATTCCCGAGCACCGCCACTGAAACGCCTCAGGAGCAGCGAGAGTCATTCAAACGAAAGCTGAAAGGTGGTCGCCATCTTGGGCCTCTCTTTTGTCGCACCCAGCTCGGAATGAAAACCACTTTTCCCTTTTTAAATCTATTTCTCTGATGCCCCAAATATCTTCTTTGGGAGTCGAGGTGACTTCAACTGAACAAGAGGTTCGAATAAAATGAGGTATTTGTTTCATGTGGCTAAAACGTTGACGCTGCAGTGAAAATTATGATTTAAACTTATGGAAGTTAGGATTGAAATGCACAAGACCAGAGGACTGTTCATGATGACACATTATTACTGTGAATGAAGAGAAGTAACCAAGGACAACAGGCAACAGTATTATTCGAATCAAAAAAGACAAACATATAAAGTACAGCATCATATAGCATGTACTATTCATAAGCCTTGCTACATAAGCAGAGACTATAAAATAAATGCTTTGTCTCTTTTGCTTTTACCAATAATGCAATATTGTTTTGTTCGGGTCACGTTGCTAGGTAACCATTTGGTTCCTAGCCACGTTAAAATATCTAATCCTTTGGGTCAGCCCTAGGAGAGCTGTCAATCAGTTCAGTGGTCTGGTTAAACTAAGATATACTGAACTCTGTTCTGGTCGGACGTCTGAAGCGCCCAGGGATCCTTATCGTCGTGACATAATTACCCGAAGTGCAGGTCCCCTTTTTCATTACAATGGTGATTATGATTCAGACCATCGCCCAGTGATATCCTACTTGACCGCATATCAAGAGTAATATTTCAACTGAGAACTTCCTTTGTGATCTTTAGCACAGGGCGTTGACATTCTAGCATTCCCATTCTGCAGAGGTGCCACAGTGCAACACAAGAGACCGAACTTGCATTTCTTATACCACAAAACTGAGGACATCTTCCTTCAGGGTAATGGATATTGATGCTTAATAAGTTTACTTTGTCATGTCCATTTTCATTTATCGTTCAAAGCTGAACCACTGTCCCATTATATATCCTTTGACTGGTCACTCAAGACTGAACCACGTGTTAAACATGTTATTCCACAAATCACTAAATTTTCATCATTGACAAGCTACATGATACAGGGTGAAAAAGTGATCAGAAAAGAAAACAAAGGAAGAAAAACTTGCAAAGTCTAATGAATTCACATGGTCGAAGCAATAATAGACGAGCCACAGGCAGCAAAAAAAAATTATATATATATATATAAAAAGTTACCAACTTGGAGACAACCAAGCAATCCTGGCGTTACCAAAAACGGAAATATCAAACTATGAAATCCATTTTCAACTGAGATATAACAACCGATAAAGTAGAAAAATTGCTCGCTAGTGTAAATGTCCATTAATATCAAAAAGGGATTATTTTGGCCCATAAAGCAACCATCAGTCTTTGAATATCCTGTCATGTAAAAATTATCTCTCTCTCTCTCTCTCTCTCTCTGGCGAGAGCGTTTTAAAATTTGGGGTTTATATTTCAGTATTTTTCCCTATTAGCTGTATCGAAAGCAGTTAAAATATACTAATTTAGTGACATTGTTGTTATAGCGATAAAAAAAGGAAGGAAATTACTTGCTACTTTGATTATGAAAGAAGAAAAAGGTATGCTTTTTAGAATGTGTGTTAGTGCAAGACAGACAGAGAGAGAGAGAGAGAGAGAGAGAGAGAGAGAGAGAGAGAGAGAGATCGAAACAACACTCAGGCGTATTTAAGAAAGAATCCATCAGCTCCGTATATTATAACACGGAGGGTTCACCTCCTGTGCATTATGGGTTTGTGGGAAAAAATAGTTGTTCCGTTGAATGCAAAACTCTCTTCCTTGTTATCATTACACAAGAGAATCTAAGAGCGTCCAAATTATGAGAACGACTAAAATGATAATCATCTTTACATGAAATTATGTCTGTCTGTCTGTTGTCTGTCTGTCTGTCTGTACGGTGCTATAGCTGCCCAAGACGCTGTGTCCTTACTCAAGACATCTCAAGAGGAGAAGAAATCCGGGATGTGTAAGAAAAACGCTCTAACTTTCTTCCTTCGCTAATCTGAGGAGAAAGAGGTGACGCAGAGAAAAACTTTTGTAGCAGAGAGAGAGAGAGAGAGAGAGAGAGAGAGAGAGAGAGAGAGAGAGAGAAAATAGCTAGTCCCCTCTGGTTCTTTGAACTGAAACCAATGTTTGACATCTCCCCGACCTCTGTGTCGAATGACAAGGGGAAAGGCGTTACTGCCTAAGTGATGGCAATTGTGCAAAAAGCGGATCCGTAGAGGAATTTCTAATGGGGAGCAAAAGCGAACTGACAACCTCACGTAAACTGTCAGAGAAGCTTATACGTATCCTTGGCCTTCAACGTCTGAGTGTTAAATTAGCTGTGCAACTGATTTCAGAAAAAACTGCGACCTGCATATGTCCTATATCATGTTCTACCAATGATTATTCTTTAAGCAATTGCAGAAAACGACTTTGCAGTGATGTAAAAAATGTGACATTTATTGACTAATCTGTTGAAGAGAAATGTTTCAATGCAGTGAAATATGAACCTACAAAATCGAGTGCATTTTTAAAGAACTAAGCAATATATGATCATGTGTTTTATTCGATAACAACAAAAGTATCCACAAAAATTTAGAGCATATAACTTGGAAGTCTTCCAACAAAGACTCTCAAAAAGTTTATCATTTTCAGGGTCTGTGATCTCTTGATCTCTTACAAGCTCACACTAATGGAAATCTAATGGAACATAAGCCCCGGGGAACATAGGACCTGGGGAACATAGGACCTGGAGAACATTGGACCCGGAAACATAGGACCTGGGGAACATAAGCCCCAGGGAACATAGGACCTGGAGAACATGTGACCCAGAGAACATAGGCCCCGGAGAACATAGGCCCTACCTCGTCTTATTCTCTTTATATTTTATCTATTTTTCTTTATTTGTTATTACCTATATTTCGCAAGACTGGTTAATAATGACAATTACGATTATCTACAATAACGAGTGTTCAATACGAACGCGAGACAAAGTATCTGCCGATATGAAAAAAAAAATGAGTGGAAAATGCTGGGAAGGAAAACCTGCCAAAAACAGAAGTCGGGAACTCATCACGCACACTTCTGAAACAGCCTCAACAGAAGGTATTGACTGACTGGCAGTTCTAACCAGTGCTTCGGACGACTGTTAGATTTGCTCTCCACTTAAGGTCGCTGAAATGTCTTCAACTGCCTGTGATACTTACTTAATAAGTTGACGACATGTGTTTATAACATGTTTCAATGTGGTGTAGACGTGCCTTAAGGAAGGGTAGCATATATATAAAATTGGAGCGTCGAGAAAGTTGATGTAGGCCACAGATTATAAGGAAAGGAGGAGGAAGGAGGAAAAGGAGACAGAGGATGTTGGACGGTTTTGGTGCATCAGAGGTCGTCTGATAATGTATATATATATAGATCTATAATATATTAATATATATATATATATATATATATATATATATATATATATATATAATTATTAATAGGTATTATTACAGTTTCAACCATTATGGGTGGGAAATCTATTATATTGATATTTTCCGAGTAAAGCACGTGATAACAAAACACTTCTTCTCAATACGATTAGTTGGTCGCTAATGCATACTTACAGAAAAAAAAATATAAGTTTTTTACCTTTCGAATTTTTGTTTTCCTACGTCGGGAGAGGTGTTTCCTCTACGGTAATGTTTTTTACTTTTAATGAGCCTCTAACTTACTTTCTTACGCAACAAAACAAAAGCGTTCCAGTTACTCATTATTGGCTGAGAGGTGTGACATCGTTATGACGTCATGGGTTTCATAATCAATTACGAACGACTTTAGTCGAAAACTAAGTTTCACTAGCATTTCAGCGGAGTAATAAAGTTACCTATCTAGTGTCCACTGGTATCCTTGTTTGACTGAATACTCGAATAATGAAGCAAAAAACGGCATTTTGTCTTCCTGTACCTATGGCAGAGGCAGTGGCTGGCCCTTCTGGCATTAATTTTGACAGACCTTCGATTTCCTACCGATTGTTTGCAGTGCAATGTGGTCGTCGGGTACCTGGCCACTTCCTACTTTAAGTTGCATGTCAGGGAATCTTGCAACGGCTTCACGTTTTCCTCAAAGCAACACCACATCTTTATCAACCAACAGTTTAAGGTAAGCTTCATTAATTTATAGAGTATATTATAATGGTGGTAGTATAACGATGTATACAGCAGTACCATCACTTTGGATTTGGTTTGATGGATGTTAGGTAGTGGCCTTAAGGGGGGGTCGCAGGAGGGGGGGAGCCCCCCCCCCCCCCCCCGCTAGGCCTAGGTAGGGGTACAGGGCCCTAGGTAAGGTTAGGTGGTTGTATTAGGTTCGGTAGTGCCCCGAAAATCACTGTGGCCTTAAGGGGGGGTCGCAGGGGGGGCGGAGCCGCCCCACTAGGCCTAGGTAGGGGTACAGGGCCCTAGGTAAGGTTAGGTGGTTGTATTAGGTTCGGTAGTGCCCCGAAAATCACTTTTCTCCTCCTCCCCCCACCCAAAAACCCCGCTTCCCACTGGGATCCCCCATAATTGAAGTAGTAGGTTTATGCTTAGATTTTGTGTGTAAGAGTAACTCTTAGTTTCTTTTTTATTCATTTCCTCATGTTTCTATGCGATGTGCAACACCAATCTGGTTGTTTTTTGCCGTTTTTCGCCGTTAATACTTGAAAAACGGGTGCGGCCTTCTCCTGGACATTTACCTTTTTCTGGAAAACTCGTTTTTTTAACTCCAATTACATAGTAAATCTCTAAATCGGATGGTTTGCAGTCAAAATAAATGTTAAATCCGTTGGAACTACATTATTTCTGATGCAACAAATATATTTTTATTCCAGTTTTCCCATAATGGTTGAAACTGTAATTTTTACCTATATATTATATATTATATATTATTTATATATATATATATATATATATATATATATATATATATATATATATATATATATATGTATATATATATATATTATATATAAAACTGATCAAAGTGCCGTGGTGCATAATATACTTCGAAAGGTCCAGAGTTAACTACTTGTGTTCGAACTTGAAATACATTCGTGAAAAATTTCAAAAACCCACAGCTTTTCTCCATCTGGTGGAAAGCCATAAGTTTTTGCAGTTTTTCGCGAATGTACTTCTATTGCGTACACAATTTTATCACTCTGGGTCCTCGACAAACACACACCAGTGAGTGTGTGTGTGTTGTGTGTGTGTGTGTGTAATCCATCCATGGAAGATTAATCGATTCATTATACTAAAAGCAAACGCAGAACCGCTAATTCTGCGCGAGAATTATTTTTTAAAAAGTCAAAACTCCGCCACCGAAAAGAAGGCTCCCAGGCGAGTCTTAGGAGTATTTGCTCTTCCCCTGAGCACCATTCAGATTCTGCTCAAATGGACGAGAAGCCTTTTCAACAGCCAGTCTTCATCGGAAACTTGTAAAGAAATATCTAATCATCGGTATGAGTTTTTATTTTCCATTCTTTAAGGGGTTATCGGGATAAGTTAATTAAATGCTATTATCATAATTACTTTTATTATTTTGATTGGAATCTCAATACGACTGCTGTTTTCAATCTCATAATTAAATGACTGTCTGAAATCCTTTTATTCTATTTTGGATTCATTATTCTTTATAGATTTTCTATTGCTCAGCATTTTTACCGATATTATATATATATATATATATATATAATATATATATATATATATATATATATATATATATATATATATATATATATATATTTTTTTTTTTTTTTTTTTTTTTTTTTTTTTTTTTTTTTTTTTTTGCTCTATCACAGTCCTCTAATTCGACTGGGTGGTATTTATAGTGTGGGGTTCCGGGTTGCATCGTGCTTCCTTAGATGTCCACCACTTTTCTTACTATGTGCACCGTTTCTAGGATCATACTCTTCTGCACGAGTCCTGGAGCTACTTCAGCCTCTAGTTTTTCCAGATTCCTTTTCAGGGATCTTGGGATCGTGCCTAGTGTTCCTATGGCTATGGGTACAATTTCCAATGGCATGTCCCATATCCTTCTTATTTCTATTTTCAGGTCTTGATATTTATCCATTTTTTCCCTTTCTTTCTCTTCAACTCTGGTGCCCCATGGTATTGCGACATCAATGAGTGATACTTTCTTCTTGATTTTGTCAATCAACGTCACGTCTGGTCTATTTGCACGTATCACCCTATCTGTTCTGATACCATAGTCCCAGAGGATCTTTTGCCTGATCGTTTTCTATTACTCCTTCAGGTTGGTGTTCATACCACTTATTACTGCAAGGTAGCTGGTGTTTCTTGCACAGGCTCCAGTGGAGGGCTTTTGCTGCTGAATCATGCCTCTTTTTGTACTGGTTCTGTGCAAGTGCCGGACATTCGCTTGCTATGTGGTTTAAGGTTTCATTTTTCGTATTGCATTTCCTACATATGGGAGAGATGTTGTTTCCATCTATCGTGGCAGATGGGTTAGGCCGTCAATGGACTGGTTAAGCAACATTGGGGCTGGTCAGTCGTTGGATGGGTGACCGCTCTCCTCGGCGTTGATTCCTTCGGAAAGGATCTTTACCATAATTTCCTCAGTCTACTCAGCTGTAAATGAGTACCTATTCCTGATGGGGTGGGGGCCAGCTATGGGTTAAATAGTAAAGCTCAGCAATAATGGAAAGAAATGAAGGATTAAACGACAACGACGTAAATGGAACCTATGGCAACAGAGGAGCTTCGTCCGGCAGCCAGGTATTCAGCCCAATTGAAGGGGAAGACGGTCAGGTACTTCGAGGTCGTCATCCAGCAACTGACCACCACAACGACAGTAACCAACAACCAGAGACTGGAGCTACAGAAGCAAAAAAAAAATCAGGGTTCGGAAATGGACAAGAGAAGAAAATAATAGGAAATATGGATGATGCTACATCATAAGCAACCCGACGGAGAGAGGATATAGAAGGAGGTTGGTCAACATCTGGAATGAGAGGAATAACACCCCCCAAACAGGTCAGAGGCTGGCAGACCAAGTAAGGAACATAAAGAAAAAGAACTGGCTCTCCCCAACAGAAAGAGAGGAATTGGAAAGGGAAATGATGCACGGCAACGAATTACAAGAAGCCACAGAAGACGACAGGGATGATGAGGTATCAAACAACGACATACGAAGAAACACCGACGAAGTAACATTATTATTATTATTATTATTATTATTATTATTATTATTATTATTATTATTATTATTATTATTATTATTATTTTATTATTATTATTATTATTATTGCAAACAACATCTTAATTTAATAACAATAAAATCAACCAGCATATTTGCTTCCTAACTGATTTGTACATCTTTTAGTCGTAATTCCAACAAACATAACGTTGCAAGTTGTTTCAAATCACCTTTTGTTTTAATATCGAAACATGACTTTTCCACTAATTCGCCTTGATTTTATTTTATTGCATATTAAGGCATCCGAATACTTTAATATGAAAGGCGGTTATTCTACGTAAATTGTTTCATTTTGCTGTAATATGGTAACTATCATGAATTTTTTTGTAAATAAGTAACGAACACTTAAACCGTATTATGCCCATCTTGAGAATTAATGGCGTGAAATAAGAGCAAAGTACCTTTATAAAAACAGGAACTAAACAAAAATTCAGAAAACTAACAATCAGGAAAAATAATTGATAAATAATAACTATAAAAACTTACCAAAAACATGGCAGGTTTTCAGGATAAGTAAAAAAATAGACACCTGCATAAAGAATAATAATAAGAAAATAAGTCGAGAAATGGAGACACTGAAAACCTCCCATATACGCATCGAAATCCAGGAGGGAGAGACCCGCGTTCATTCCTCAAATACCTTCTCACTCAAAATCGTTGGATTGAGGAGGAGAAAAAAAAAAAATAAAACAATGAGGGAAAAATAAGGAAAAATTCCCTTCGTTTTTTCTCTGGATCTCCCTTATTTTCCTTTTCATTCTTAGGCATATTTCAGTTACTTTCCCCCGGTCTTTTTTATTTTCTTTCATTTTTTTACTCTAAAGAGAGACTGACAAAAATCCCATTATATTTTAGCCTTTTTTCCCTTGCCATTTATTCTCTAGCACAGGAAACTGAAATATGCAATTAAATTTTTTCCCGTAATTTTGTCACTACAACAAAAGCAACGGAGAAAATTGTTACAGATGGCGAAGTGATTAGCTGATCACGGCCAGACACAATTAGCTGAACTCGTGTGAGTTCCTTTACTCCTCTATTCAGCCGAGTACGGACTTTGCAAAACTGATCGAGCCATAATAGATTTGACGCTTGTCTTCAGTTCATGGAAGCGAAGGCTGACCAACGGACAATATAACCACTTTATCTACTCTAAACTTGAAGAAAGGAAGGAATGGGAAGAAGGAAAAGGAACTGACCTTCTCAAGAATGAGATTAGACTAAAAAAGCTCCAGATGAAAGATTTCCATCATATTCCCCCAAAAGGGATCATTCGAATGAACTGCTGCCAACTGGGTCACTGCTGAGTCGGGAGGTTGGAGAAAACACGCTGGTATGCGAGGCAGTTAGTCTGCCCAGGTATTTGGTACTTGGGTTTCCACATCTTTTATGACTTATGTGGCTTAGTTGGCAGCGGTCTTACCATTCAACTAAAGTACATGGGTTCGATTCCTGACAGAAACCTAACTAAATAAACTAACTCCCAAATACAGAATCCACTGCACAGATAAACGGAGCTACTTAACTCACTCCAGGCGACTTGAAAGGGATTCGAATTCGGATTTTCTAGCTAGTGGGGAAAGTATGAATATAGGCTGTATAATTTCCGTACGTATGAAGATGACATACATGCATACGTACATATAAACCGCTGGTTGACAACAAGGCAACGACCGTAAGTGGAGATACATTATTTGACAATTAAATTTGTAATCAATTTCTTTGTGATTATGTGTGCGATAAGTTGCTGATGCGTTATTGAAATGTTTATCTGTAGAGCGGAGGAAGCCTAACATTTCGGCGCATCAGTTAAGCCAACTAAAAAGAAAAACACCACCAACGAAGTAAAACATAGAACCTTGCATAAAAAATAAATAAATAAATAAACATCAATGACATACGATCCTGAACTGCATCGGAGATCATCCCGTGCAAACCCGACCTGATCCGTCGCTAAGCGAACGTCCGTGACAAGTCCTGGTCGAAAGAATAATGTTGCCTGGGGATCGTTGTTTTTGTTGCTTTTGATTAAGCTGACCTTGTGTCAGCATGGGCTCTTTTTATCTCTCGACATTTTGCCTCTGGACAGATACGGGCTGGTTCTGGATGCCGATGCTCCGTTT
The DNA here is from genome assembly GCF_015104395.2 of Macrobrachium nipponense. Classification (NCBI taxonomy): domain Eukaryota; kingdom Metazoa; phylum Arthropoda; class Malacostraca; order Decapoda; family Palaemonidae; genus Macrobrachium; species Macrobrachium nipponense. The sequence goes on along the minus strand of NC_061105.1, from coordinate 22,565,092 downwards.
GTCATATAAATGGAAAAGGACCTACCGGATAAATTTGTTTTCATTTACTCAGTTTTAACGTTCAAATGGATATATTTATTTTTCATTTTATTTTTATCTTACTTTTATTTTAACCTGGGAAAAGTTCCCCACCACATGTTAAATCAATTACATTCTACGACAGACAACACATTTATTTTACCTACAAAAGTTTGAGATTACTACATGAAAATTAAGTTATAGTTATTATACAGCACTATAGTAGTTTTATTTATACTAGGGAGGAGAAAATCAATAAATTATCTTTCTTTTTATTTTCGGCAATTCTTACCTTCATTATTACAAAACAAAAAGTGCCACTCAACTCGAGATATTCTGTGGTTTCATGTCCAAATTTTGATCCAAAATAAATGCACGCGCGTGCTGTTTGTGGGTAAGCGTGCGCATAGGGTTGGTTTCTTTCAAAGCTCTTCTGATAACGGGAAAGACGGTAGTAAACAATTAATGATTGCATCTACATAACATTTATAAGGCCTTTCTTAATCTCAAAATTAAATACATAAATAAATAAAAATGAATAAATGGGAGGATTTTCTCCGGATACTCTTGGAGAATTCCTTGTCTGTTCAAATGAAGCCCTCCAGGGACGGAAAGCAGTTTCTTAAATAAAAACCTTTCAAAAATTAAGTTTATTTTGATGTTAGGAAAGTGACGAAGCTTAGAGAAAAAGGAAACAGATTCCCGAAGGTCACTAGTAAATGAGGACTTTTTAAGCTCACCAAAACTTGACTTCCATTGTATTCAAATTACACGAATTGTTCCTCATAAATTATATGAGAGTTTACGACGACAGACGAAGATCTTTACTATTAAAGTTTATGAGAAACAGGATACTCATCTGAAAGAACAAATGTAACAGCCATTTTAATTCGAAATGAAAAATATAGTTTCCTTTAATTATATTATAAGTTAACTTCACAATCAAGTAATAAATGAAAATTATTTTTATAATAATAACATTGAAATTAAGCTCAGAAGCAATCAGTGTTATTAAAGTATAGGCAACTTTCAATTCTCAGGAATCCAAAAATAAACAGATGAAGTTATTGAAGAGTCTATGAACGTCACTTAAAGATTAGGAGAAGATTTATCACCTCTAACTTCAAACAACTGTAATTCGAATGTGCTGACTGTCAATGGAGTTCATTTATCTTTTATGAAAAAAGCTTTTATCATCTAGCAACACGTGAAATGAATATTCTTGTTTATTTATGAAATAGTGAACGTGGATAAACAGCGCTTTATGAATTTTATATTTATCAAAATGAAAACTAGAGTTCTTTTTGGAATAATCAGTACGTTCCAAAATAAAGTTCAAGTTATGGAAACAAATTTTATGAATACATGAAATATAATTTAGTACACTTCATATTTAAAAAATCAACAGAAACAATTAATAATCTCAAAAATGGATAATTAAGTAAATAAACTACAGATGCTTCGAAATATTAAAAACTTTATTATTATTATATTATTAGAAGTAATTATTTATTATTATTATTATTATTATTATTATTATTATTATTATTATTATTATTATTATTATTAATGAAGTCCAACAGCGGGTCATAGAAAGTAAGTTACTTGCATTATTGATAATATCCGTTAGTCCAACAGAAGGAGAAAGCTGATAGAAGAGGTATTTTTATTATTATTATTTTATTATTATTATTATTATTATTATTATCTTATTATTATTATTATTATTATTGTTATTATTCTTATTTATTATTTTATTATTATTATTATTATTATATTTGGATTTGTAGTTTCACATATATCTTGTCCGACAGCCAAGGCCCTGCTTCAACTAGACAGAAGAGGGGCGGGGCACTTTCTTCCCAAGTCTATTGGGAGGAACTGATGAAAACGCAGATACAGTTCAAAGAAACTGAATTATGAGAAGGGTGGGGGGGGGGGGGGGGGGGGGGGATGCTGGTATTCAGGAATGGTGGTGCAACTTGTAATCACAAGTATCTGGAACTCATTGAACTGCATATACACAGTAAGAAAACTGATGGCAAAATTTGGTACATATTCTTGACAATAAGAGCATTTCTTATAAAATATTTGAAGCCAAAAACTGTCACTCCAAGTTAATGGCAACTACTGAAATTCATGAATATCCAAATGAAACCTACTAGATTCAGGGAGCTTGAGGAACTGCTGCTTTCTGGCGTTCACGGAATTGCTGTTGACAAATGTTGGCACTTGGAAATCCTTAGGGATGCAGGAAACTAGTTGGTGGAAACCGTTATTAATGCCAAGGGAAACTGCTCGAAATACTGCAGGCCCTTTGGGAGACTTTCGATGAGAAACTGAAACAAATCTGATCAAGGAACCTGTTGGTTTGGAGGATCTTTTTCAAAAGGCAGCTTTTATTTTAATCAGAAATATCAAGGCAAGGTTCAGTTTCCCATAAAACTGTTGGAAGTTAATGATGTGAAATGGTACTAATCTGCCACTATGGCAATCACAGAGAGAGAGAGAGAGAGAGAGAGAGAGAGAGAGAGAGAGAGAGAGAGGAAAACGTTTTGCGGGGAAATTCCGGGAACCTCTGAAAACGTCGTTGTAAATTGTGAATATTTACCGCCCTTCAAGTCTCGGAAGAGACTGAGAAAAATGGACGGACATTGCAGCGTCAACTATGAGTCAAAATATCTTTTTGGAAAACACGTTCTTTTTCACCACCAACTCTTCGCTACTTAGTCATTAATCACTAAATTAATCCCCTAATAATCGGATCATTTTACCAGCTGATAACAATAATGCTCTTGGAATCACTTATATGAAAAACGTTTATTTTTCCTAACATTTTTCACCTCTGTAGAACCAACAGCCGTTT
>NC_061105.1:22549708-22559708 GCF_015104395.2 Macrobrachium nipponense | reverse complement strand
GAAGTATAAGGGATGAGGAATAAAGGATAACACAAAGACATGCTTTCACAATGAATAGGAAACTTCTCAATGGCAATATTACCGCCCCGGGAAGCGGTGGTCACTACGCTGCCAATGGGGATAACAAATAGTACGTAGCTGTTATCATCCATCTCTGAAGCCGCTTTTGGTACTAAACCCTCACACCGCACATATGGAAATTCCCTAAACCTCCTCGTCAGTACCATTCATTTATTATCCTATTCACAGATAACATCATAATCACCAGGGTTGCAATCATTACTAGAAATTCAGTCACTTTTCCCTTTGTAAAAAAATATTTTGTGTTTGACAAAATTCAGTCACTTTTCCCTTTGTAATAAAATATTTTGTGTTAGAGTCATTTTTTCTTGTCCATAGCAGATTTTTTAAAGCAGTGTGTGTGTGTGTGTGTGTGTGTGTGTGGTGTGGAACAGACTATTAAACATCAAACGAGAAGCGACTTTCCGGCTGAACCTTAATGTTGAAACAACTACGAGAAGGGTACTCTTCCCGTGTCTCTCTTCACTATTTATGGAGTTGTTTTTATCAGAGTTTTATTGTCAGCCATCATGATAGTGGCCATAGTACTAACAAATCAGTAACGTTGTGGCATCATCATTTCTTGGTTACCGTCTACTACGCCCTCTTTAAGCATTTGTCACCTAAACATAACAAATCACATCAAGTATCGAACGTAAATTGTTGCACTCTCACTCTCTCTCTCTCTCTCATCTCTCTCTCTCTCACACACACACACACACACACACAAAACAAGCACGAGCGCGCGCTCCCGAAATGAAAAAAAAATATATTTTCCCCCCACGCGATAACATAAAATTACAGCCCTAGTAACTGATATGGAGAGACATTTAACATTTCCATTAATATCTAATTGAATCCTAATGAATTGTGGCATCCACTCCCTCCCTCCCTTCCCCACCCCCTCCCCCCCTCCCCTCCCCCCCCTCCTGACGAAGCAGCAGCACCGAATCGCCTGTCTTCCTGTTCCTTTCACAATGTTATCAGTCGAGAGGACCTAGACCATGTTGGTATCGTCTCCTTGCCGAAACTATGCTGTTTCATTGTTACATTAACGAAGGCTTCGTGTACATTGTATTGGTTTTTAGCAAATGTATACCATTAAAATGCTGTTCTGCATTTTCTAATAATTCTAAATCAGAAAACGTTTCAGAGACGAGATCTAAATCACGTTTGCACCGAGTTATCAGGGCTCTTAACTACATTCAACGAAAACGTAATGGCTATTGCAATTATTCATAAAAGAAAATTTATGGCCTTGGTTCAGTCATGATTGTCTTGGTACTGTTATGACTGGTAAATAGTGGCTTTCAGATAAGTAGAAATGAGAAACAGACTGACAGGCAACGAAGGAGACAGTATCACAAAAAGAAAACATTGAAAAGTGAACAGTACCAACTTTTCACAAATCTACTTTTGCCTCTGTGTGTGTGTGTGTGTGTGTGAAGAAGTGAATAGTGATACGTGTAATACATAATGAACCAAAGAACTATCATTGCTTATGGGCTAAAAAGCCCAGCTTTTGTGGGCCCTAATAGGGTAAGGTGTGAGTACAGTGGAAGGGCATTTTTCTAAATAAACGCCTAGTTAATTGTAAAAATAATACTTAATGAAATAAGTACTGATGATACATATAAAAACAAATAAAATACATAAAAACGGACATAAACCACAAGCAGCAATGCTTCAATTGCTAGGTATCTGCACAGCTTAGAAGAGCTAATGACTAACTTATTCTGAGAGAGAGAGAGAGAGAGAGAGAGAGAGAGAGAGAGAGAGAGAGAGAGAGAGGCACCATATTTCTTCCACCCACTTCAAAAGGGGTATCTGTCATTGAAGCAGTATCGTGTTTATTTTATTTTTAGGCCGCTTGTCTTTTGTTATGACCTTTTCCTGTTAAACTTCTTGCATGTGCTTAATTTCTTTTGATTACCTTACCCCAAGCTCAAAATTTTGGGTCCCAATTTCAAAACTGACTTAAAGGGAATCTGATGTATCTCCAGAAATGCCAACATCGTTCGAATCCTTGCCTTGAGAGTACTCTCCATCAGGACAAATATTACCTGGGCGCATTTTATTTTTGATATTGGCTGAACTTTATTTTCGGGTAAGGGCTCATTTTTTCTTCCTATGTCCCCCCCCTCCCTCCCCCCACCCGCCCCGCCCGCCCCCACCCCAACTCCCTTCGCTTACTAAAATAAGGTTTGTCACTTTTGAAACTACTGATTCTAACCGGCCTCCTCCCTCGCTTCTCTCTCTCTCTCTCTCTCTTTGTGTGTGTGTGTGTGTGTGTGTGTGTGATATTATGGTTTCTTTTAATAAATCTAATTTTGGGAGGGAAGATGCGGGACTGAAATGGAATTGTCTGGATATGAATACGTACTGAAGGACATGTAATCGCTGTAGTGTCCTTTGGTAAGCTGATGGCTCCTGAAAGGTCAGAATCAAGTGTGCAATAAATTCTCTCTCTTCCCCTGACCTCCTCCTGAAGGTGGCGCCACAATGGACTGATCCTCTCAGCAATCAAGATATAAAGGTTGGTTTCGATTCTGCTGTACACAATCAATTTTTAATTTATATTTTTGTACTAAATCCAAGTCAACACATTACGATAATAATAATAATAATAATAATAATAATAATAATAATAATAATAATAATAATAATAATAATAATAATAATAATAATAATAATAATAATAATAATAAAGCAGAAGAGTGTGATCCTAGAAACGGCGCACATAGTAAGAAAAGTGATGGATTCCTAAGGAGCCAAGATGCAACCCGGAACCCCACACTATAAATATCACCCAGTCGAATTGGAGGACTGTGATAGACCAACAAAAAAAATAAATAAAATAAAATTAATAATAATAATAATAATATAATAATAATAACTAATAATAATAATAATAATAATAATAATAATAATAATAATAATAATAATAATAATAATTAATGAAATAATAATAACTAATAATAATAATATAATAATAATAATATAATAATAATAATAATAATAATGAATATTGTTGCACAATAATACTGCTCAAAATAAATTTAACGTATACAAGACAAGGTAACAACACCAAATTCTTTGCATACAAAAACAAAAGATTATCTTTCAGAGATAAAAACCCAATTTAACACGGGTGGAAGACACACTGGTTTAAAAAAAAAAAAAAAACAAAAAAAAAAAAACAAAAAAAGGAGAGAGAGAGAGAGAGAGAGAGAGAGAGAGAGAGAGAGAGAGAGAGAGAGAGAGGTGTGGTGTGATCAAAATACCCTTATCCATTGATCTTTATCAGTAAATGAGATGACTGAACTCCTCTACTTTCTTTATCATTTCGCTTTAAATACCTTAAATACAAGAAATGAAAACAACAGTAGTAGTGATTCCTTTCCTTTTAATGAAGCTTCATAAAACAAGAAGCGAAACACCATTCACAGAAATAATAGACTGATGGATGTTGGATGAAATAACTATGACAAAAATAAATAAAAAAACTCTAATATCCACAGACACCTCACATCACCACAAAAGGTCTCACTAGTAACAGACCAATTCCTCCTCTTATACACAGAGCGATTCTTCCTCATTCCGGTGACACACCTCTTGAATATCGAGGCCCTTTCTTTCTACACCTTCTATTGTATATTGTTTCTTTCTTCCCTTTCTTCCGAAAATATCTCCTCCCACCTCTGAATATAAATGATTCTGATGGAGCAGTCATTGTAATATTGTCCGTGCACCTTGAATCAGGGCAAAAATAACGACAATTAGATAATCCAGTAAATCAAAGAAAACTGAACTTGAATACGCATGCATATTGTAAATATTGTGCTATTCTTGTGCACAGAAATGACGCTATTATGCCTTCATCCTCATCTCCACAAAATATACAAGCAGCACACACTAAATCATCAAAAATAAATCAGAGCTTCCGTAATCATCATTTCCTTTCGGGGTAATAATTAAGGGATGAATTAAGAAACACCATCGAGGGTCATTTCATCATTTGAGACTGATCTCCAAATGAAGTCCATCGTCTGATGCCTCATCCCTTCATCAGCCATCTTGGGCAGGAGAGAAAGACACTGGTGAGCTTCACTGATTCTTGATACATTAAAAAAGCTTTCCATCTTTATGATAAATATTTATGTATTCATGTCAGCAACATTCATAGGGAACTCTGGAAATTTGTGAATTAAGTAACTGCGTATATGATAGCATCCACATATATGCTGAAGTAACCAACACTCACGTACGCTTTGTAATCGTCTCACCGATCAGACTAATAATTACGAGATCATTAGGAGGAGGTTTGCCTTGGGATAGGTGTCAGCAATGAATTTCGGAAACAGCTCTGGGCCAATTTCAATGCGCAAGATTATTCCTCAGGGTCGGTTAATGGTCTCGCTTATTGCAACCCTTGAGACCTCCCTCTCGAGTGGGAGGAATTTCCACCTCTTCCTTGACTGGGAAAACTCCAAATTAATCCTTGCATCTCCCCTCTTGAGAATAAAATTTTTTTCCAACCAATATTTTGGGTTACATAAAAAAATTATGTAAACTCCACCTTAGGAGAAAAAAGTTCTTTCCATTTCAATATTGGGAGTGAAATAAATCCATGCAACAAAAATAATAAAGAATTTTCAATCCCCATCTGGGAGAGAACATGCACTGCAATCTGTATCTCGGGGAGAAAATTCTTTAATCTCAATCAGGGTGAGAAGCGTCCCTGTAATCTCTCACTTAGGAAAAAATAAAATCATTGATCATCATCATCTTGGTGAAGACAGCAAGAACTGTAGCCTATCTGAAACATCCTCTTAATTCACAAAATAATCCTTAACACCTCCAGCCAAGGAAATGGAAATTTAAGCATCCTCTCTATTGGAGGAAATACTACATTTCCCTGACAGTGAAGGAAGAAACGTCGTGACCTCCATCTTGGTGACAGACAACTCCCTCCGACCTCACTGTTGAGAGTAAAAACTCCAACAGCTTCACCTCAGGGAAAACAAAACCTTTTGCAATCTCTGTATTGGCAAGTGGTAAACCTTCGTGACTTCCTCCTTCTGGGAGAGAGAAAAAATGGATATGGAAAATTAAAGTTTTATGACTGACATCTTATATATCACTGGGAGCTTTTCTCTGTAAGGCAAATAACGCCATTCGAAGTGCTCAGTTCTCTTTGTTACTGAGGATACAATAACAAAATTTTTTTATTTCTTTCTTTTTTAAAGTGTGATTCGTGATAAGTTGCTCATGATCCTCTGAAAACACCAACAGTACCGATTCCCTTCCTTTTGATGAAGCTTCAAAGAAATAAGGAGCGAAACCCCATTCACAGAAATAATAGACTGATGGATGAAGGGACAATAAGAAAAAAAAAAAAAAACTCTTAACATCCACAGACACTTACATCAACACAAAGGTCTCACTAATAATGATAAAAAGGGCTTCATAGTATTCGTACTTTAAAAATAATTCATTATATTTATTTTATTTCATTTAATTTTTATTTTTTGGTGGCATAAGTGATTCAGAACTCCAAAAAATGAATAACATTACCTACGCTCTACTTCAATTCCCTCATGATTTTTCATTTTTCATGAGGATGAAATCGTGGAAATTTTACGTTACCACTATAAAAAAAAAAAAAAAAAAAAAAAAAAAAAAAAAAAAAAACAAAAAAAGTAAAAATATCAAGCTATTTTTCCGCATCTAGCAATTTTAAAGTCATCATTTTTCATCAGCAAGTGAGATGATAAATGATTTTAGGGGATTTGTCAGAGAGAGAGAGAGAGAGAGAGATGAGAGAGAGAGAGAGAGATGAGAGAGAGAGAGAGAAGTAAAAAAAGATAATTAATAATTTTACAATTAACATTTGATAAAAGATAGAGAACAGTAACCATAAGAGACGTCATTCGCTGAAACCGAATCCACAGAGCTGAGATTCCCATCCCTGTTCCCTGTCCCTTCGGCCTAACGGTATCTCGGAGTGTTTGCAAACACACTACAAACAACAGCGTCACAGACTCGGCAGATAATCGCTGCACACAATGGAAACTAACAAATGAAAACACAGTTTCTTTTTCTTTAATTTTACAGTGTTTCCCTTCAATGATCTAAGGTTATAATGCGTTCTATAAGATATTTTTTTTTTTATTCTTTCGTAATCTTGAGAAGACTGGTAGGCCGATTCCTCCATTTTGAACTTTTCGTGACTGTTTACGGATACTTATTTCTTTGCCTCTTATTTTCAAGAAAACGCTTTAAAACGAAAGTCTTTTCTCACTTCATGAACGAAATATTTGATATCATAAAATCAACTTTAGTATCCTTTAATTCTAAATGAAATGGCAGCTTTCCTTCCAAACAATCGGACATTTTATTAATTTGCTCATTTTCAGGCAATACTTCTAAACTCCTGAACCTTACTAATCCTCCTTCGCACAAGTAACCCATAATTTTCAATGATACCATGTCACTAAGGTAAGGTGCTCTCTCTCTCTCTCTCTCTCTCTCTCTCTCTTTCCTGGAAATTCCTGGACACTTCCTAAAACCTAAGCTGTCTTTTTGTCTTCATTTGCGTCCGAGGTATTAAAGGGGTTTGCACGTCTTTACATCTGGTCGTTTTGGGAAAGGAAAGGCCTCTGGAATGGGGCACTGGGAACAAATACAAAGCATAGGCTCTCTCTCTCTCTCTCTCTCTCTCTCTCTCTCTCTCTCTCTCCACCTTTAGATAGTTGCACTTCATCTTCTTAATTTGCAGGCTCTCTGTATCTTGCTGTCCAACCACTCCAACTCCCTCTTTTCATTGTCTTATAAAGGGCTGAATGGGCTACATCAAAATAACATCTGTCACGTCCCCGTGATTCCAGGAAAATCACAAACATCACACTTGCTAATCCCCCCCCCCCCCCCAAAGTAGAACTGTAATTTTTCCGACACTATTAGAAAAAAAAAATATTAACTAGAGTCATCAATCTATTTATTAATAATTAAAATCCCTTGCGAAGTTGCCTCTTCATTCATACATTTATTGAAGAAAATATAATGCAATGTGATGGTAGAAATTTAAAACATGACTAAAATACGAAATAGTAAATGAATAAATGAGGGAACAATCGAATAACACGATGGCTGATATGCATACGGCAAAGAAGAGATAAAATAAATATGTTGGAAATAAATGGATAAAAACGAATAGCCATCACTCATAATGGAAGTTGGTTTCTTTTATGATGGAGATAAATGATGGGATGTGTTTCGTGCACAACAATAGCTATTTATTTTTCCGTCCTACTGGATATGTACATTTATTCAACAGGATGTTTGTGTATATATATATATATATATATATATATATATATATATATATATATATATATATATATATATATAGATAGATAGATAGATAGATAGATAGATAGACAGATAGATAGATAGATAGATAGATAGACAGATAGATAGATAGATAGATAGAGATAGAGGTATATTCCCCATGAGATGGTCACGCCTAAATTTCACCATGCAATTTGGGATGAAGGCGCTAGTCCCAGCCTTTTCTCCTACTTAACTAAGACCCACCACTGCAGACTACAACCCCAGGTACATAATTAACAGCTGACGTCAACAAAGTCCACCGAACTGAGAAATTAGCTATACCTTGCCCCTGGGAACGAATTCTGAACTTCTGGACGCCAGTATCATAACTACTGCAAAACAATTTAAGTCACACAAGCACTTCAATTCGTTCACAAACGAAATTTCAAAACGAAAAAACTGACAGGAATTAAGCCCAACGCAATCATAACTCGACATGTTTGATATGTGTCAAGCGAATGCATTTAGCGACGGATTGGCCACATTTCTACTGTCGAGTGTGTGTGTGTGTGTATGTGTGTGTGTTTGGCGAGGGATGAAGTGGAAGCATTTTAGTCATGATTGTATGACAGCTTTGTAAATCAAGATTTACCCCTTGATGGAGGAGATGTTATAGAATAAAAACATTTAAACAACAGAGATTTAACATAATATGTGTATGGACTGACGACCAGAAGAACTTTTAAATTCTCTGCATTAAAAACGAGTTTGAAGCGTAAGAGATATACATCCATAATCTTAACACAATTCGTGAGTTAGACTTGTTCTTAAGGGCATTTTTCACAAGATTTTTTGTAATCTGCAAAAAACACAAGCACAATACTGTCTGTAAGTGCAAATTAATTACTTAAATGGAAAAGAACAAATCAAGCAACAAAAGCGAGCAAAAGGACTTAAGAAAATGTTTTAAACCAGTTGAAAAACAAGTGTTCCATACGCCGTGATATTAATACTTATGATATTTCGATTAATAGCCATCTTCTCCATATAATCAAAATCATCATCACCTTTTATTCCTCAAAGAACAGTTAATCTTTACAAATAAACTCATTAGTAAAAAATTACACCTCAGAAGGCTTGGATTTTTTTTTTTTTTTGCCTATAAAACATTTTGCAACATACAGGCAGCTTAAACACAGCCGAAAGCTTCAACACTCAAAGAAACTTGTTTTAATTTATATTCCTACTTTGAAAATGTTGTTATAGCTGTTAAGCTTATTAGATCTACTGTCATAATGCAGACGTGGTTATGCTGACCAGTCGGAGGAGCATGTTAAGTGCTTTCATTGATGTCACCGCTAACCTTATTACACCACACTTTGAACTAAGCAGCTTCATATAATTTTCTCTGGGATTCAGTCCATTTCTTTTTCATCGTTTGGTTCTTAAGTATATAGCAGTTGCTTAGAATCAGTGGATTTCCACTCGATTTCCGGTATATTAAAAGTTGCAGTCGTGTTTTCTCTGTAAACACGACTGCAACTTTTAATATACCGGAAATCGAGTGGAAATCCACTGATTCTAAGCAACTGCTATATACTTAAGAACCAAACGATGAAAAAGAAATGGACTGAATCCCAGAGAAAATTATATGAAGCTGCTTAGTTCAAAGTGTGGTGTAATAAGGTTAGCGGTGACATCAATGAAAGCACTTAACATGCTCCTCCGACTGGTCAGCATAACCCCGTCTGCATTATGACAGTAGATCTAATAAGCTTAACAGCTATAACAACATTTTCAAAGTAGGAATATAAATTAAAACAAGTTTCTTTGAGTGTTGAAGCTTTCGGCTGTGTTTAAGCTGCCTGTATGTTGCAAAATGTTTTATAGGTAAAAAAAAAAAAAAAAAAGAAAAAAAAAAAAAAAAAAAATCTAAGCCTTCTGAGGTGTAATTTTTTACTAATGAGTTTATTTGGTAAAGATTAACTGTTCTTTGAGGAATAAAAGGTGATGATGATTTTGATTATATGGAGAAGATGGCTATTAATCGAAATATCATAAGTATTAATATCACGGCGTATGGAACACTTGTTTTTCAACTGGTTTAAAACATTTTCTTAAGTCCTTTTGCTCGCTTTTGGAGTCTAATTTATTCTTTCATAAGGTAACTTGAAGTGCAAGAATGTGCAGATAACCTCATTTGCTTTCTGGCCGGAAATTGTTAATAGAGAGATGTGAATGTTGAGTGTAAAGTAAAGAAATCTAACACTTAGGCCTAGGAACAATATCTTGGCTTTGACAAAATAATAATTGCATGGGCGAATATTTGCTAGTATGGCATCATTATTGTATTAAAGATATATAACAAAGAATTATATCTGAAAATCCAAATATTCCCCTAACACATAAAGTAAATGTGTTCAAGATAATTTCATTGTCGCTACTCATTGTAGACCTACTTATGATACACAAGGTGGTGGTTGTTGCACCGACAGTAATGGTGTGTCACACATGCTCCCCTCACACGTTGATGTCAGTGGGTGCATTCTACTTTTGTATATACATATTTACATTTTTTCAGCGCCGAGGTGTAAAAGCAATCAAA